>NC_041380.1:75201673-75211917 GCF_002162155.2 Triticum dicoccoides | reverse complement strand
TAGGCGCGCCCCCTACCTCGTGGCCTCCTGGTTGATGTCTTGACGTAGGGTCCAAGTCCTCTGGATCACGTTCGTTCCGAAAATCACGTTCCCGATGATTTCATTCCGTTTGGACTCCGTTTGATATTCTTTTTCTGCGAAACTCTGCAATAGGCAAAAAAATAGCAATTCTGGGCTGGGCCTCCGGTTAATAGGTTAGTCCCAAAAATAATATAAAAGTGTATAATAAAGCCCAATAATGTCCAAAACAGAATATAATATAGCATGGAGCAATCAAAAATTATAGATACGTTGGAGACGTATCAAGCATCCCCAAGCTTAATTCCTGCTCGTCCTCGAGTAGGTAAATGATAAAAATAGAATTTTTGATGTGGAATGCTACTTGGCATAATTTCAATGTAATTCTTCTTAATTGTGGTATGAATATTCAGATCCGAAAGATTCAAGACAAAAGTTCAATATTGACATAGAAATAATAATACTTCAAGCATAGTAACTAAGCAATTATGTCTCTTTAAAATAACATGGCCAAAGAAAGTTATCCCTACAAAATCATATAGTCTGGCTATGCTCTATCTTCACCACACAAAGTATTTAAATCATGCACAACCCCGATGACAAGCCAAGCAATTGTTTCATACTTTTGGTGTTCTCAAACTTTTTCAATCTTCACGCAATACATGAGCGTGAGCCATGGACATAGCACTTTAGGTGGAATAGAATGGTGGTTTTGGAGGAGACAAAAAAGGGGGAAGATAGTCTCACATCAGCTAGGCGTATCAACGGGCTATGGAGATGCTCAATAGATATCAATGTGAGTGAGTAGGGATTGCCATGCAACGGATGCACTAGAGCTATAAGTATATGAAAGCTCAACAAAAGGAACTAAGTGGGTGTGCATCCAACTCGCTTGCTCACGAAGACCTAGGGCATTTTGAGGAAGCCCATCATTGGAATATACAAGCCAAGTTCTATAATGAAAAATTCCCACCAGTATATGAAAGTGATAACATAGGAGACTCTCTATTATGAAGATCATGGTGCTACTTTGAAGCACAAGTGTGGTAAAAGGATAGTAGCATGGTCCCTTCTCTCTTTTTCTCTCATTTTTTTATTTGGGCCTTTTCTTCTTCTTTTTTATGGCCTCTTTTTTCGTCCGGAGTCTCATCCCGACTTGTGGGGGAATCATAGTCTCCATCATCCTTTCCTCACTTGGGACAATGCTCTAAAAATGATGATCATCACACTTTTATTTACTTACAACTCAACAATTACAACTCAATACTTAGAACAAATTATGACTCTATGTGAATGCCTTCGGCGGTGTACCGAGATATGCCATGAATCAAGAGTGACATGTATGAAAGAATTATGAACGGTGGCATTGCCACAAATACAATGTCAACTACATGATCATGCAAAGCAATATGACAATGATGGAGCGTGTCATAGTAAACGGAATGGTGGAAAGTTGCATGGCAATATATCTCGGAATGGCTATGGAAATGCCATGATAGGTTGGTATGGTGGCTGCTTTGAGGAAGGTATATGGTGGGTGTATGATACCGACGAAAGGTGCGCGGTATTAGAGAGGCTAGCAATGGTGGAAGGAAGAAAAGTGTGTATGAGCCATGGACTCAACCTTAGTCATAAAGAACTCATATACTTATTGCAAAAATCTACAAGTTATCAAATCAAAGTATTATGCACATGCTCCTAGGGGGATAGATTGGTAGAAAAAGACCATCGCTCGTCCCCGACCGCCACTCATAAGGAAGACAATCAATAAATAAATTATGCTCCGACTTCATCACATAACGGTTCACCATACGTGCATGCTACGGGAATCACAAACTTTAACACAAGTATTTCTCAAATTCACAACTACTCGACTAGCACAACTTTGATATCACTACCTCCATGTCTCAAAACAATCATCAAGCATCAAACTTCTCTTAGTATTCAACACACTCATAAGAAAGTTTTTACTAGTCTTGAATACCTAGCATATTAGGATTATTTTTAAGTAAATTACCATGATATTTAAGACTCTCAAAATAATCTAAGTGAAGCATGAGAGAATAATAGTTTCTATAAAACAAAACCACCACCGTGCTCTAGAAGATATAAGTGAAGTACTAGAGCAAAAACTATATAACTCAAAAGATATAAGTGAAGCACATAGAGTATTCTAATAATTTCTGAATCATGTGTGTCTCTCTCAAAAGGTGTGTGCATCAAGGATGATTGTGTTAAATTAAAAATCAAATACTCAAATCATACAAGACGCTCCAAGCAAAACACATATCGTGTGGTGAATAAAAATATAACTCCAAGTAAAGTTACCGATGGAAGTAGACGAAAGAGGGGATGCCTTCCGGGGCATCCCCAAGCTTTGGCTTTTAGGCATCCTTATATTATTTTGGGGTGCCATGGGAATCCCCAAGCTTAGGCTCTTTCCACTCCTTGTTCCATAATCCATCAAATCTTTCACCCAAAACTTGAAAACTTCACAACACAAAACCTAAAGTAGAAAATCCCGTGAGCTCCGTTAGCGAAAGAAAACAAAACACCACTTCAAGGTACTGTAATGAACTCATTCTTTATTTATATTGGTGTTAAACCTACTGTACTCCAACTTCTATATGGTTTATAAACTATTTTACTAGCCATAGATTCATTAAAATAAGCAAACAACACACAAAAACAGAATCTGTCAAAAACAGAACAGTCTGTAGTAATCTGTAGCTAACGCAAGATCTGAACCCCAAAAATTCTAAAATAAATTTCTGGACGTGAGGAATTTATCTATTAATCATCTGCAAAAAGAATCAACTAAATATCACTTTCCAAATAAAAATGGCAGCAATTTTCGTGAGCGCTAAAGTTTCTGTTTTTTACAGCAAGATTAAAAAGACTTTCCCCAAGTCTTCCCAACGGTTCTACTTGGCACAAACACTAATTAAACACAAAAAACACAACCAAAACACAGGCTAGATAAATTATTTATTACTAAACAGGAGCAAAAATCAAGGAATAAAAATAAAATTGTGTTGCCTCCCAACAAGTGCTATCGTTTAACGCCCCTAGCTAGGCATAAAAGCAAGGATAGATCTAGGTATCTTTAGTTTTAGGGAAGAAAAGAGCAAACTTGCTATCTATGGAATTAATCTTTCTATTTTGATAAAGCACATGGCTATTAATGGTAGAAGAAACATTAAGTATGTTACGGAAATTTGTATCTAGGCTAGCCTTCATCTATTTGATAGATTCGCTTTGGTAAGAGAGCAAAAGAGATGTAGATTCAACTTTCTCATTCATGGGGTGCCCAAATATGGTTTTCATCTTTTCATAAGTGTTTACGGCATCCCCTTCAAGAAAACCTTCTTCAAATATAGAATCTAAGACATGCTTAAAAGAAGAAGGTAGGGCAACATAAAAGCTTTTTAAGTAAATTTCAGTTTGGTATTGAGGCACATAGCTAGCCCTGATCCTTAATAGTCTATACCAAGCATCTTTCAAAGATTCATCAAGTAAATAAAGAAAAATTCCAGAATCATCTTCATCAAAATTATTAAGATTCTCATTGATAACTCCGGTAGGTCTCTTCATAGCATCTTTATTTATGAGTTCAGCGAGAATAGAAGGATTGCCCAAAGTACTAAAACTCAGGAGAGAACTCCCAACCCTTTTTTATTCCGACATAGCGGAAGAAAGGTGAGCAGAAAAGAGAGGGAAAATAGATAAAGAGAGGGAGGATGAAGAGAGAGAGGGCGAATAAAATGGCAAGGGTGAAGTGGGGAGAGGAAAACGAGAGGCAAATGGCAAATAATGTAATGCGGGAGATAAGGATTTGTGATGGGTACTTGGTATGTTGACTTTTGCGTAGACCTCCCCAGCAACGGCGCCAGAAATCCTTCTTGCTACCTCTTGAGCACTTGCGTTGGTTTTCCCTTGAAGAGGAAAGGGTGATGCAGCAAAGTAGCGTAAGTATTTCCCTCAGTTTTTGAGAACCAAGGTATCAATCCAGTACGAGGCCACGCACGAGTCCATCGCACCTACACAAACAAATAAATCCTACACGGTCACTTACGAGAGTGAGATCTGATAGATATGATAAGATAATATTTTTGGTATTTTTATGATAAAGATGCAAAGTAAAATAAAAGGCAATGAAAATAACTAAGTATTGGAAGATTAATATGATGGAAGATAGACCCGGGGGCCATAGGTTTCACTAGTGGCTTCTCTCAAGAGCATAAGTATTCATGGTGGGTAAACAAATTACTGTTGAGCAATTCACATAATTGAGCATAGTTATGAGAATATCTAGGTATGATCATGTATATAGGCATCACGTCCGAGACAAGTAGACCGACTCCTGCCTGCATCTACTACTATTACTCCACACATCGACCGCTATCCAGCATGCATCTAGAGTATTAAGTTCATAAGAACAGAGTAACGATTTAAACAAGATGACATGATGTAGAGGGATAAACTCATGCAATATGATATAAACCCCATCTTGTTATCCTCGATGGCAACAATACAATACGTGCCTTGCTGCCCCTACTGTCACTGGGAAAGGACACTGCAAGATTGAACCCAAAGCTAAGAACTTCTCCCATTGCAAGAAAGATCAATCTAGTAGGCCAAACCAAACTGATTATTCAAAGAGACTTGCAAAGATAACCAATCATACATAAAAGAATTCAGAGAAGATTCAAATATTGTTCATAGATAAACTTGATCATAAACCCACAATTCATCGGTCTCAACAAACACACCGCAAAAGAACATTACATCGAATAGATCTCCACAAGAGAGGGGGAGAACTTTGTATTGAGATCCAAAAAGAGAGAAAAAGCCATCTAGCTAATAACTATGGACCCGAAGGTCTGAGGTAAACTACTCACACTTCATCGGAAGGGCTATGGTGTTGATGTAGAAGCCCTCCGTGATCGATGCCCCCTCCGGAGCTAGATATTCTCATAACTATGCTCAATTATGTGAATTGCTCAACAGTAATTTGTTTACCCACCATGAATACTTATGCTCTTAAGAGAAGCCACTAGTGAAACCTATGGCCCCTGGGTCTATCTTCATCATATTAATCTTCCAATACTTAGTTATTTCCTTTCCTTTTTACTTTGCTTTTATTTTACTTTGCATCTTTATCATAAAAATACCAAAAATATTATCTTATCATATCTATCAGATCTCACTCTCGTAAGTGACCGTGAAGGGATTGACAACCCCTTATCGCGTTGGTTGCGAGGAGCTATTTGTTTTGTGCAGGTACTAGGGACTTGCGTGCAGCCTCGTACTGGATTGATACCTTGGTTCTCAAAAACTAAGGGAAATACTTACGCTACTTTGCTGCATCATCCTTCCCTCTTCAAGGAAATCCAACATAGTGCTCAAGAAATTGCAAGAAGAATTTCTGGCACCGTTGCCGGGGAGGTTCGCGCAAGTCAAGATTTGACTCCTGACAACGAGCCATTTCTGGCGCCGTTGCCGGGGAGTCTACGCAAAAGTCAACATACCAAGTACCCATCACAACCCTTATCTCCCTCATTACATTATTTGCCATTTGCCTCTCGTTTTCCTCTCCCCCACTTCACCCTTGCCGTTTTATTTGCCCTCTCTTCTCGCTCGCCTTTCTTCCGCCATGTCTTGTAACATCCCAAATTTTCAATTTGGAATGTTATACATAGTCATCCATGCATACCATATTTTTTATTTTTCCTTTTCGTCTCGCGATCCTCGAAATCCTAAGAGAGAATTGGGGATTTCCCCGGTTTTCATATTTGATTTTTACCAAATCTGAAACGAGGATTTTGGTTTTAATTATTTTTCTCCCAAAAAATATTTCATATTAAAAATATATGAGAGGAGATAATATGACTTCTCCAAGATAATTGAAATATTGGAGGAAAAATATTGAAATCAAATATTTGTTTTATTTGGATTTTATTGCAATTTTGTTTGCATTGGAAAAATTGCACGTTTTTCAAAATTGCATTTTAGGGCCAAGAAAATGTTCATCTCCTTCTAAGTAATTTATTTAGACGGTGAAATTTTGTTTTGGCATTTTTAGATTTTTATTTTTTTATGATTTTTTTCTGTCGGCGGAATTATTAAAAAAAAGAGTTCCCGCGCCCGACTGGGCCTAAGGCCCAGCCGAGCCAGGCCGCCGCCGCCGCCTTGCCCCCTCCTCCAAGACGCCGCCCCGCCCCTCTTATAAGACGCCACCCCGCCGCCCCAAACCCCCACCCCACCGCCGCCCGCAGCCACTACCGCCTGCGCAGCCGCCGCCGCCCGCGCCAGCCGCCGCCGCCGCTTGCCGCCACTGCCCCGCCGCCGTGCCTCGCCAGAGGTAGCCGCCGGATCCGTCGCCGGTTTTATTTTTTTAGAACCGTTCGGTTTTTTAGAAAACCCTAGATTCATTTTCTTGGATCACCGTTTTTTCTCGGTTCTTCTAGTTAGCGGACGTTCGTCCGTACATTCGTTTTAACGAATGGTGTTCGCCCGTTAGTTGCAGCTAATGAACGCTCATTTGTTAGTCTGTTCGTCAGTTTTCTTTTATCGGATTTATTCCGCGATTTTTCTGATCGCGATTTCTGATCCGATCTTAGTTTTTGTTTTTCTTTTCGCTCGTTAGTCGGAATCAGGCGATTCAAGCGCCTAGAGTTTCGTCTCGAAACCCTCTTTCCGTTTAGCCAACTTAAATAAGCTTTTGCTACTGTAAAATTTGACCTAGGTTCAGATTAGTAAAGGAAGCCTCTCTTTTTCGCCGTTTGAGTTTCGTTGCTTCGTTTGATTTGATTCTTTTGCGAACCGGAGCTCTTAAGTTGAACCTTCTAGTCAACCCCTTCTATTTGAGTTGTTGCTTGTGCATCTTGCTTGATGCTTATGTACGTTATTGTTTGTTTGTGATAGAACACCCGGAGTGCGAAGCGTGCTACTACGAGTCCCTAGGTTTCGCAGACCGTCAGCAAGGCAAGTAACACTTTGGTCATATCCCTTTTATCACCCAGTTTTTATGCATTAGTTCCAATCCTCAAACATTGCATGGTTAGGATGTCATTAACATGTGGGTTGGGAAGTAGTTGATGAGGTAGAACCTATTACCCTGTTACATTCTAACCCTTGGGATTTACTTCTACGCGTTGCTTATATTGTTATGCTATGCTATGCTCGTAGACATGGTTTGGGTTTGAGTGAAATCCATGACAGATGTGAGAGTGTTAATTATTGGTTCAACTTAAGGTGGCAACTTAAATTAACATCTGGGTGGTTTGACGCACCTGGAGTATCCAGTGTTGCCTGTATTTTTGGAAATCTTGGAGTACCCGTGTGATCTTCCTATGGACCGCCATCCAGGCTCAAAGGGAACTGAGATGATTCATGCTAGAAACTTCTGTGTGCAGCCACAAGCTATTATGGGCTCTAGCATAGTTGAGTAAGTTACGTGAAGCTCTTGAAGAGGCAGATCAGCAGGTAGTGCGATGTAGGTTTGGTATGGTCTGTCAGAAGTAGAGAGTTAATGTTTCTGAAAGACTGTGTCTCGGCCAGCCGTTTCTCAAACACTCTGTAGTGCAAGAAATCCAATGGAGGTGATCGAGTCTTGTGGGGAAAAGTGCGCAAACCTCTGCAGAGTGTATAATCTAATCATGGTTAGCCGTGTCCCCGGTTATGGACAATTCCTGAGTATCTAGTATTTGGGTTATCACATGTATCTCATCACTCTTAATTAATATTGTTGGTGTTAATCACTTTAATTGGGATTGAGTTGGAGGAACCTTCTCAATGATGTTTCAACTACCATGATAGTTAAATTAAAATCTATTCCTTTGTTGTAGGGGAAAATTGTCTTTTCACAAAATCGTAACTATAGAGCTTTCCACCAGCCAAATATGCATGTAGTGACAACATTATTCTGTTCTTGCTCTACTGTGTTACTTTGCCAGCATATTCCATGTGCTGATCCGTTTCTGGGCTGCAATGTATTATGTTGCAGACTTTTCAGATGAGGAGTAAGGTTCGTTAGGTCGTTGCCATGCAGCTCAGCTGTAGCGACCCGACCCGAATGGATCAAGTCTCTGTGCTTAAGTGTCATCCCTGGATCAGTATGCTGACACACACAGTACTCGAGGATTTATAACAGAGGTAAATCACATGTAAAAAGTAACGTAAATACTATTACCTCAATCCAAATAGCGGAAGTAACAAGGTTGTGGATTCCCATCAACACCAATGGCAAAGTTGAGTGTAGAAATCGTAACCCTAACGTATCACTTACTCCTCATAAGATTCCTGCAACAGGAGACGTTGCAGCCACAAAGGGTCAGTACATTGAATGTACTGGCAAATTCACACCATAGAGAGAAATGATGAACAATGGCTATCACTACATGCATATTTGGCTGGTGGAAAAGCTCTATGGTTATAGTTTTTGCGAAAAGCCAATTTTTCCGTTCTACAAAGGAATAAATTTTATTTAACTATCATGGTGGTTGTTGAACATTGAGAATGGTTGACAGCATTCTCAATCCCAATTAAATAACATCATTAAACCCAACAAACTTAATTTAAAGTAACGTGATGAGATTCACATGATAATCCAAGTACTAGATACTCAAGATGTCCATAACCGGGGACACGACTAATCATGATTAGTTTATACACTCTACAGAGGTTTGCGCACTTTTCCCCACAAGACTCGATCTCCTCCGTTGGATATCTCGCACTGCATGGTGTTTGAGAAATGGATGACCGAGACATAGTCTTTCAGAAGCGTTTGCACCTTACGATGGGTAGACCGTACCACCTACAACCCCTACATCTGCTAGTCTACCACTGTAAGAGTTCACACGACTTAATCAACTATGCTAGAGCCCATAATAGCTTGTGGCTGCACACGGAAGTTTCTAGCATGAATAATCTTATGATCCCTCTGAGCCTGGGTGGCGAACCATAGGAGGATCACGCGGTAACCCCGGGATCTCCTAGGACAACACTGGTATATCCCCAGGTGTCCGGGAAAGTCCACTAGTATATCCCCAGGGTGCCCCAACCAATCCACCTAGATGTGTATTAAAGTAGCCACCTTAAGTTAAACCTTAGTTAACAAGAATCCCTCACATCTGTCATGAAATACTCTCAAAACCCAATCCACGTCTATGAGCATAGCATGGCAATGTAAGCATAACATAATAGTAACTCCCAAGGGTTTGATAATAAGCAGGTAATAGGTTCTACCTCGTCATCTACTTCCCAACCCATAAGTTAATGACATCCTAACCATGTAGTGTTTGAGGATTGGAACTAATGCATAAAAACTGGGTGATAAAAGAGATATGATCAAAGTGTGAACTTTCCTGCAATGTTGATGAAGATGATTCGCACTCAAAACTCTTGATAGTTCTACTCGTCACACTTCGGTCAATCTATCGTAAGCAAGCAATAGTAACCACACATAAGCAATCACTCAAATATCAGAGGGAACAAAGAAAACAATTTGGAAAACATTAAAACCAAGCAAATAACTCTTGCATCATAAAACAATTTCTAACAGTACCAAAATTATGTGAATTTGGCCTTATTAGAATGTTTAGGTCAAGAGCTTCGATTTGCAAAAAGAATCAACTAAAATGGAGCTACGAAACTCAAGTTATGATCAAACAAAGTTTGAATTCAAATCTGATCTAATTCAAATTTCAAACTTTTCAAAAAAAAATTGCGTTGTATTACTGGATAGAGGAGATCATAACGAAGACGTGAGCGTTGGTTTCATTGGATTTGGACTAACGGGAAAAAAATTATGAGTGTTTGAAGTCCAGGGGCTAATCTGTAAATAAAATATCTACAAAGAAGTCCCTGTCTAAAACTAATAGAAAAGGAAAAGACTAAAAAGCGAGCGTTGGTTTTCTAAACCTATCCAGCGAACGCTCTCTAAAAAAACCTAACAAAAAAATAAAACAGGCTAAACCGAAGAAAACCTAAAGAATAAATTGACCGGGCGGTTTTATACCGGTTCACGTCGGTTCGTACGAAACCGGCGGCGGCTCGATGGGGAAAACCGGCGACGGCGGTTTGGCGAGGTGGTGGTCTCCGGCGAGCTCGGCGCGGCAGCGACAGAAGGGGCGGGCAGCATCGGAGGCGCAGGGCGGGGCCGTGGGCGGCAGGCGAGGGCGGGGAGCGGCGCGGGCGGCGGCGCTAGCAGGCGGCGGCGTGGG
>NC_041380.1:75180974-75201093 GCF_002162155.2 Triticum dicoccoides | reverse complement strand
GTGGGCGGCGAAGCATGGCGGCGGCGGCGCGGATCTGCGGGGTGCGGCGGTGACGAGATGCAGACGGCGGCGGCGCGACAGCGGGGACGAGAGGGGGTCCGGGCCTCGCCATTTATAGGCCAGGGGCGGCGGACGACTTGCGGGAGGGGGCGCCGAGGCCGTGGCAGCGTCGGACTCCGGGGAGAGTCCCGGTCGGGGACGATGGGCGAGGTGGCGCGGAGCTGGGCCTTGGCCTGGCTTCGGCTGGGCCGGCCCAGTCGGATTTTTTTTCAAAAAACATTTCCAGACAAATAAAAATAATAAAAGCAAAATAAATAAAATATTATATAGGCATATAATATATCAAATTTTTCAGAAAAAAAATTTCTACGACATGAACATTTTTTAGCATTAAATGAAATTCACACCAATTCAGATAAAACAAAGAGTGCTACTGGTCTATTAAAATCCAACAAAAATCATTTTAAAAATACCAAAATGATTTCAAATTAATTTTTCTCCAATTTTCTGTTGTAGGGAATCATGTTACCCTATTTTCCATATATTTTATTTTTGGAGAAAAATAATTTGAATAAAACTCAAATAACTCCAAATTGAAAATAAATTCAAAAGAACTGTGAATTTGATCCTTTGAAACTCCCAACTCATATTTCATATAATTTGAAGAAGTCATTTTATCTCCTCTCGTGAAAATCATTGAGTTGCTTAAAGTTTATGAATTGAAATATTTCCAAATGAAATTCAATTATTTTCAAATACCATTTCATTTAAAAATGGAAGAAGTCATATCATCTTCGCTCAAGGGTTTTGTATTTGAAAAGAATTTGAATTCACTGAGATCAGAAAGCAAATATGAAAGTTTGGGAAAGTCCTTTTATTCCCTCTCATTTGACATCCAAAAGTTTCGAATTTCACTCACTTTTAGTCAATCAATCAAACAGTCAATCAAATCTATCTATTCATTATAACATTCCAAAATTTAGAGTTTTGGGATGTTACAAACCTACCACCCTTAAAATGAATCTCGTCCTCGAGATTCGGAGAGGCTAGAAAGAAATAGGTTAGGGTTTGGGGGTCTCCTCAATATCCATCGATCATCACAGGGGTCTGGGGTGCTACCTCCCTTAAAAGCATGGTTACGGTTCCCTCGAAACTCATATACTTTATCCATATTGTTAACAGTGTCGGTATTCTTAGATCTTCAGGATAATTCCTTATCCGGGCTCTTCCGGTAGTGGCATAACCTTACCACAAATTTTCTATCCTTTCATCTTGGTAAGGTTCTTCCGAGATTGGGTCTTCTTAGCTGACGGGTCTGGCGCCAAAACTAAACAACTATCGATATCTCATGGTGGTCAACAATTTGTGGTTTCTCCTGTAGGAAATGGGTCTGGGTGATCCTCACCGTATAACCTACGGTTGGCAAAGCTGCCTTGTACAAGGGAAAAATACCTATATCATTCTAAGGCTTAAACAAGGTTTTGATCGTCGTCTCTCTACTATAGGTAAGTCACTCAGATTTACCATCCCACATAGCAAGGCGAATAATAAGAGTAAGTCGGTATGGTGATCAATCCATCCCGCACCCAAATCATTACCCTGTATATGGTTTAGTGAATCTCGCATTCTAACACTCGGTCATCCTCACAAGCATTGCAGAATTTCTCTTGTCGACGAACCAAGTTCGATTAAATCCATTAATTCTACAAGCCAAACAAACATCTATCGTTCCTTCACAACTCTCAGGTTTTGCGTTACTCCTATAAAATCATCTATCGATAAAATTGTAACTTCTTCCAGGGTTTTTCCTTCAGCAAGAATGTGCTTGCTTCTTGGCAGGTCCTGGGCCTGTGGGTTATGGCCCATCTCATCAATTGAAATCCTTGAACTCATCCTCGGGGAAACGGATCATTATTCCAACTTCCAACTTCGTAGTATTATTTAGATCCATCCAATTGTACTGTCTTTCTTCCTTCTATTGGCACCAAACTAGGACATGATTACTCAGACTCATCATGGAATTTCCCTTGATCCATATCTCCAACATCATACCTCCTTTATATCCAATAGTAATTCATCTCTTCATCCTCGTGGGTTATCCCACATACCGAGATAAAAACTTATACTTATGAAGTCCATATTCCACTTCGTGGAACATCGTTATCCTTTCTAGGGTCAAGCGTCCTTACAGGGGAATATTGGCCATCTCTGCATGGCACTTCTTCAACTGGGAAACGTGAAGCACATCATGAACTTCCGACAGTCCTTTGGGTGACTCCAACTTGTTGGCCACTTCTCCCATATGCTCCAAAACTCGGTATGGTCCTACAAATCTCGGGGCTAACTTTTCCTTAACTCCAAATCGTTTAACTCCCCGCAGAGAGGACACATGTGGACATGCTCTGTCTCCAATTTCATAGACTACCTCCTTGCATTTTTAAGTCTGCATAACTCTTCTGCCTGGACTGAGCTACCTTCAGTCTATCTCGAATCAACTTAACATTCTCTTCTGACTCCTTGATCACATTTGGTCCAAACAACTGACGGTCTCCAACTTCATCCCACACACTCTTGGGGTATCACACATATTGAGACAAAACTAGTATTCATTTTTTCCGAAATCCACTCAGTGGGGTATCCTTATCTTTTCCAGGGGTCAAGGGTTCTTACAGGGTACTACCACCCTTAAAATGCACAAATCTTCCATATACCATATTTCTCATATCCTCATAATGGCCAAAATTCTTCTTCATAGAGTAACAACTCATAAAATCCATATCAGTACCAACGATGCTAACTTTATTCATTCTCAAATGATTACAATCTCTCGCTTTTCCATTACATGTCTCAACTCAACACCTCAATATAAAAGAAAATGTTCTCACTTCTACTACTCCATTTCCTTTGTTGCAAACTCAACTATCTAGCACAAGTTTCCTTATCCTTGGGGAATTCTTTGGCAAAGTGCCCTGCTCCATTACAACTAAAACATATTACTTCTGGCAAGTACCGAGGTTTCCTTTTTGGGAAACTATTGAGGTAGTGCCCTGACTCCTTGCACCTGTAACAGGTGATATGACTCAGGTTCCTCCTGGGCTCCAATCGGTTTCTCTTCCTAGACTTTTCCATTCCAACCAGGGCTTCTATTTCCCGTGGATCATATTCTATTTCCTCTGTTGGGAATTCTATTAGATCCCCATTCAAACAATTTTGGAAGATGTGTCCTTCTTCTCCACATGAATAGCAAGACTTAGTGCAGGGTTTACTCGGGTCTTCTTTAGGTGTGTCCTCCATCTCTTCCTTCATCACAGCTTCTTCTAAAATTTCCATGAGGGCTCCTTTCATTACTTCTTTCTTCTGCTGGATGGTTCATTGTACCATGGGGTAAATGTGACACTGAGCAGGATAGTGGGTAGTCCCTTCACACAAGAAACAAGTAATCTGCCTAGTTGGGCATTCTTCAACTGGGTGACTCCCTTCACAATTAGGGCATTCATCCTTGTGTTCTTTACGGGTGTGTCCTATTTCTCCACAAATCTTGCATGCACAAGGTTTCTTCATATCCTTTCCATAAGGCTTCAACTTCTGGGACACAAGCCGAGACTTTGGCAGAGTCAACTTAAATTCTTTCCAAGTGGTTACTCCTTGCCATCCATTGATGGTTTGGTAAATTCTCCACCAAGTAGCAGCACCTCTTTCAAAGCACCGAAGAGCATGCTGGATCATATCCTTTCCAACTATAGGGTTATTCTTCATGTGATCCTCCATGTTCTGAATCCATTGGTCCGTCTCCAATTGACTCATCGGTCCAGAAAATATAAGCTCATCTTCATTCATCCTCTATTGGGTCCATGGGTTTGGGGTGAGATAAGAGAGATAGAGAGGGATGCACACAATACAAACAAAAGTTTTGAAAAGACAGATTTTTGTTGTGGCTGTCGAAAAACATCAAACAAACGACAGCTCACAAACATCGCATATAACGTAGGTATATAACAGGGGTTTGGTCTTCTAAAGGTTAATAAATCTTCAACGTCGTCTAACTCTTCAAGTCTTGTTCATGCCTCCAATGGCTTCTTCCGATCATGCTTGTCTTTCTCAAGTTCTTTTGCCAGATCAACTCTATTGACGCGAAGTCTCTCGTGACATCCTTTAATATTCCGGAGTTGCATTTCAACTTCTAGGTTTCAACATCCTTCACATGAACCATGGTCATACTGTCCTTTAGTTCCTGACAAATCTCCGGTATCTCGAGGTTGTAACTCCTCCAGCTTGGCTACTCTCATCTTCAGGGTCCTGAATTCCTCATGAAATACTTCCTTGTCTAATACGACTTCCTGGAGCTCCATTTTAAACTTCTTGATGTACTACTCCAGATCCTGGTGATACACCGGCTAAGGTTAAAACTTCATCTTTGCTGATAGATGCTCCATCAACCTTCTACCATCCAATCCATTCTGAAGAAATGCATCCTTAACTCAGCATGGTGACAATAGCATCAGCGGGCAATGACATCATGGATAACCGTGTTTCTGCTCTTGTCATTCCCATGAGCTATCATTCCATAGTTGATATCTCCTGCCTTAGGGTTTTCTTTGACAAAACTTCGAGTTCTCATGATCCTTGTTTCAGTCTTTCTCCGATACACCTTGATCTCGGGTATTGACAACTTCCATAGCCTGCCAAGTTCCATAAGGGTAGCCTTCCTAGGTCATACAAATCTGGGAATTCTTCAGAGCCTTCAAATTCTACTTGTGTTTGGTCTTCAACCGGTGTAGTTTCCATTATTCAGATGCACGGGAAATACTCTTCATTCTGAAGTGGTCTTAGTTGTCCGATATCTTGTACTTCTTGGAGTGGTCTCATCAGTCGAATCTTCGTGTGGTCAAAAGGGGAAAGGGGTATGGTCTCACTAAAGGGAATTTTTGAATAAGCTCAGAAGAGAAGAGAGGTAAAAGATCTTTTTGAAAGGGAAAGTTGTAGAGAAAAATCTTTGCTATGGGCTTGCCAGTTTCTAGGGTCACGTCCTATAGTCAACATGTGCTCTGATACCATCTTGTAGCGACCCGACCCGAATGGATCAAGTCTCTGTGCTTAAGTGTCATCCCTGGATCAGTATGCTGACACACACAGTACTTGAGGATTTATAACAGAGGTAAATCACATGTAAAATGTAATGTAAATACTATTACCTCAATCCAAATAGCATAAGTAACAAGGTTGTGGATTCCCATCAACACCAACGGCAAAGTTGAGTGTAGAAATCGTAACCCTAACGTATCACTTACTCGTCGTAAGATTCCTGCAACATGAGACATTGCAGCCACAAAGGGTCAGTACATTGAATGTACCGGCAAATTCACACCATAGAGAGAAATGATGAACAATGGCTATCACTACATGCATATTTGGCTGGTGGAAAAGCTCAAAGGTTATAGTTTTTGCGAAAAGCCAATTTTTCCCTTCTACAAAGGAATAAATTTTATTTAACTATCATGGTGGTTGTTGAAGATTGAGAATGGTTGACAGCATTCTCAATCCCAATTAAATAACATCATTAAACCCAACAAACTTAATTTAAAGTAACGTGATGAGATTCACATGATAATCCAAGTACTAGATACTCAAGATGTCCATAACCGGGGACATGGCTAATCATGATTAGTTTATACACTCTGCAGAGGTTTGCGCACTTTTCCCCACAAGACTCGATCTCCTCCATTGGATATCTCGCACTGCATGGTGTTTGAGAAATGGATGACCGAGACATAGTCTTTCAGAAGCGTTTGCACCTTACGATGGGTAGACCGTACCACCTACAACCCCTACATCTGCTAGTCTACCACTGTAAGAGTTCACACGACTTAATCAACTATGCCAGAGCCCATAATAGCATGTGGCTGCACACGGAAGTTTCTAGCATGAATAATCTTATGATCCCTTTGAGCCTGGGTGGCGAACCATAGGAAGATCACACGGTAACCCCGGGATCTCCTAGGACAACACTGGTATATCCCCAGGTGTCCGGGCAAGTCCACTGGTATATCCCCAGGTTGCCCCAACCAATCCACCCAGATGTGTATTAAAGTAGCCACCTTAAGTTAAACCTTAGTTAACAAGAATCCCTCACATCTGTCATGAAATACTCGCAAAACCCAATCCACGTCTACGAGCATAGCATGACAACGTAAGCATAACGTAATAGTAACTCCCAAGGGTTTGATAATAAGCAGGTAATAGGTTATACCTCGTCATCTACTTCCCAACCCACAAGTTAATGACATCCTAACCATGCAGTGTTTGAGGATTGGAACTAATGCATAAAAACTGGGTGATAAAAGGGATATGATCAAAGTGTGAACTTGCCTGCAATGTTGATGAAGATGATTCACTCTCAAAACTCTTGATAGTTCTACTCGTCACACTCCGGTCAATCTATCGTAAGCAAGCAATAGTAACCACACATAAACAAACACTCAAAGATCGGAGGGAACAAAGAAAACAATTCAGAAAATGTTAAAACCAAGAAAATAACTCTTGCATCATAAAAAAATTTCTAAAAGTACTAAAATTATGTGAATTTGGCCTTATTAGAATGTTTAGGTCAAGAGCTTCGATTTGCAAAAAGAATCAACTGAAACAGAGCTACGAAACTCAAGTTATGATCAAACGAAGTTTGAATTCACATCTGATCTAATTCAAATTTTAAACTTTTCAAAACATGTTTGAGTTGGATTACTGGATAGAGGAGATCATAACAAAGACGTGAGCGTTGGTTTCGTTTGATTTGGACTAACGAGAAAAAAATTATGAGTGTTTGAAGTCCAGGGGCTAATCTGTAAATAAAATATCTACAAAGAAGTCCCTATCTAAAACTAATAGAAAAGGAAAAGACTAAAAAGCGAACGTTGGTTTTCTAAACCTATCCAGCGAACGCTCTCTAAAAAAACCTAACAAAAAAATAAAACCGGCTAAACCGAAGAAAACCTAAAGAATAAATCGACCGGGCGGTTTTATACCGGTTCACGTCGGTTAGTACGAAACCGGCGGCGGCTCGATGGGGAAAACCGGCGACAGCGGTTCGGCGAGGTGGTGGACTTCGGCGAGCTCGGCGCGGCAGCGACAGTAGCGGCGGGCGGCGTCAGAGGCGCGGGGCGAGGCCGTGGGCGGCAGGCGAGGGCGGGGAGCGGCGCGGGCGGCGGCGCTAGCAGGCGGCGGCATGGGCGGCGAAGCATGGCGGCGGCGGCGCGGATCGGCGGGGTGCGGCGGCGGCGAGATGCGGACGGCGGCGGCGCGACAGCGGGGACGAGAGGGGGTCCGGGCCTCGCCATTTATAGGCCAGGGGCGGCGGACGACTTGCGGGAGGGGGCGCCGAGGCCGTGGCGGCGCCGGACTCCGGGGAGAGTCCCGGTCGGGGACGATGGGCGAGGTGGCGCGGAGCTGGGCCTTGGCCTGGCTTCGGCTGGGCCGGCCCAGTCGGATTTTTTTTTGAAAAAACATTTCCAGACAAATAAAAATAATAAAAGCAAAATAAATAAAATATTATATAGGCATATAATATATCAAATTTTTCAGAAAAAGATTTTCTACGACATGAACATTTTTTAGCATTAAATGAAATTCACACCAATTCAGATAAAACAAAGAGTGCTACTGGTCTATTAAAATCCAACAAAAATCATTTTAAAAATACCAAAATGATTTCAAATTAATTTTTCTCCAATTTTCTGTTGTAGGGAATCATGTTACCCTATTTTCCATATATTTTATTTTTGGAGAAAAATAATTTGAATAAAACTCAAATAACTCCAAATTGAAAATAAATTCAAAAGAACTTTGAATTTGATCCTTTGAAACTCCCAACTCATATTTCATATAATTTGAAGAAGTCATTTTATCTCCTCTCGTGAAAATCATTGAGTTGCTTAAAGTTTCTGAATTGAAATATTTCCAAATGAAATTCAATTATTTTCAAATACCCTTTCATTTAAAAATGGAAGAAGTCATATCATCTTCGCTCAAGGGTTTTGTATTTGAAAAGAATTTGAATTCACGGAGATCAGAAAGCAAATATGAAAGTTTAGGAAAGTCCTTTTATTCCCTCTCATTTAACTTTCAAAAGTTTCGAATTTCACTCACTTTCAGTCAATCAATCAAACAGTCAATCAAATCTATCTGTTTATTATAACATTCCAAAATTTAGAGTTTTGGGATGTTACATCAGCTATGCCGTTGGAGTTAATGGACTCACTTTATCTTCCAAGCCTTCCGCTGTTATCGTATTAGATGGCCTTAAGCTATATTATTGTAATAAGTTCTCTTTTGAGACATTCGATGTAATAAGTGTGTGATTGCCACTCTATTATAAATCCTTCAAGTACTGTTTGTGTCAGCATTACCGATCCAGGGATGACACTGGAGCACAGAGACTTGACCATCTGAGGTCGGGTCGTTACAAGATGGTATCAGAGCACACGCTGAGTGTAGGACACGACCCCTAAGATAAACCCTAGGTCACACTTCTCTACTCTTTTCTGACTTCTCTCCATTTTCTACTCTTTAGGATGGCAGAGATGAAGAACAAGTTTGCGCAACCAGATGAAGACACACCTTTTGGATGCCACTTGAAGGAAGTCACTATGTACTTGAATATAGGAATACCAAGCTTCACCGGAACATACAACGCCACTTTACCTGAAGAGGAGCGCTGGATGGTTCAAGTACAAGTTCCAGGAAGGACGTTCTCGCCAACTTCTAAACCCATAGAATTTTCTTTTGAAGCACCCACCCGGAGTCTAGGCAAGAGCATGGCAGCCCACATTACCATGGGATGCATTGGAGAGGTCTACAATAGGGAGCTTAAGGACACTATCTACCAAATATGTGGGTGCCGAGACGAGCAATGGGATGTAATCAGCACCAGGAAGGATAGATCCATTGCAGCTTTCATCCAGGAGTTAAACCAGCACATTCGACGTCAGGAGAACCAGATGTGCGCAGACATGATGGACTTGAAGAAGGCGAAGAATAGAATCATCGAGCTGGAGGAAGAACTCAAGTTTACACGCGATGGATATGAGGAGGAAATCAAAACACTACTGGAGCAGAATGACGACCTAGTCAAGAAGATCGGAGTATTCATGGGAGGATCGGCACCAGTAGAAGAACACAAAGAAGAAGAACCCAAGGAGATACGCCCCGAGGACTACATCATCATCGACGACACCGATTCCGATCCTAGTGATGATGACTTTGAAGACGAAGCTGGAGCAGATATCATGGAGTCTTCCACCGATCAAAATTTCTAGATGACCACCATATATTAGTAGAATTTCCCCATGTAATTAGTAGTAGATGAGCACATTGCGATAGTCCTAGACCGTTGTATGCCCTTGATTGATTGATTGAGTGAAATGTTTGTGTTTGTCTCATGTGCATATGGGTAATGTTTTCTCATTAGACCCCTTTTCTATTCTGATCTCTTCCATCTAAACCCATCAGATGCCTCCGAGACGTGACACCAGTTTTGCTTTCCCACCGGAGCTCACCCAGTTGATCCAACAGCAGAATACTTTGATGCAATTTCTAGTTCAGAACTAGGGCAACAACAACAACAATAACAACAACAACAACAACAACAACAACAACAACAACAACAACAACAACAGCAACAACAACAACAACAACAACAACGACAACAACAACAACAACAACAACAACAACAACAACAACAACAACAACAACAACAACAACAACAACCCGCCGCCAGTGGACAACCTAGCCCGTTTTCTAAGGTTACAACCGCCTGTGTTTTCTAGTAGCACCGAGCCAATAGTTGCTGATGATTGGCTATGCCGTATTGGAAGGGAGTTGACCACCGCAGGTTGCACAGATGCTGAGAGGGTGCGCTTTGTCGCACATCAATTGGATGGACCTGCAGCCTCATGGTGGGAGAATTACACAGCCACCTTTCCTATAGCCAACGTCACTTGGGACCAGTTTCAGCAAGCTTTCCGCACGGCCCATGTCTCAACTGGAGCTATGCAAATGAAGAAGCGGGAGTTCCGCAACCTACGCCAGGGGAACCGTACTGTGGCTCAATACATGGATGATTTTAGCAAGTTATCCTGTTATGCCCCTGATGATGTGGCCACGGATGCCGCGAAGCAAGAGAAGTTTATGGAAGGGCTGAGTGATGAGATGAGCATGCAGTTGATGGTAGCAACCTTCAACAACTATCAGGAGTTGGTAGATAAGGCTCTTATGATTGAAGGGAAGCAGCAACAGATTGAGAGCCGCAAGAGGAAGTATGGACAAGGGAAGTATAACTCAGGAGCTCAACAGAAGCCTCGCCTAACCCCGAACTCGGTAGGACTTGTTCATAACCATGGAGGTCACCACCACACTGGAGCAGGTTCGCATAACCACAATGGTTCTAAGAACGGGAATGGGAATGGAACCAACAATAACCAGAACCGTCCCAATCCAGCCACACCCACCAAAAGAGACCTAAGTCATGTTACTTGCTTCAAGTGTGGGAAGACATGACACTACGCCACGGAGTGCCCTGAAGGAAAGAAAGGAAATGGAAATGGGAGCGCTGGGAAGAAGCCTAATCCATTCAACAAAGGACAAGTGAACCATGTTAACGTGGAGAAGGTTGAAGAGCAGCCGGACACGGTAATAGGTAAGTTTTTGGTTAAGTCATTTACCGCTCTTGTTCTTTTCGATACTGGTGCATCACATTCATACATATCAAGGGAATTTGTGGATAAGTTTAAACTACCAACCCAAACCCTTAGGACCCCTCTGTTAGTAAGCTCACCCGGAGCTGAATACATGGCTAGCCGATGGTGCGACCAGGTACCCTTAACCATTGGCACACATATTTTTCCATCCGACCTAATTATCTTGGAGTCACAAGGATTGGATGTGATATTAGGTATGGACTGGATGTCAAAGTTTGGAGGGAGCATTGACTGTGCTAGTAAGTCGATTTATCTCACCACCCCAGAGGGAAAAAGGATTAAGTATGTATCTAGGCATGTGCCTAGGAGGAGCCAAGTGAATGCCCTTACGGGAGTTGTTCAGGAGGAAGTGCCTGTGGTGAAGGATTATCAGGATGTTTTTCCAGAGGAGTTACCAAGCATGCCACCGGATAGAGACATTGAGTTTTTGATAGAGTTGTTGCCAGGACAGGACCAATATCCAAGAGACCCTATCGGATGCCCGCAAATGATCTGGAAGAAATTAAGAAATAGATCAAGGAGTTATTGGAAAAGGATACATTCGAAGAAGTTCGTCACCTTGGGGAGCCCCTGTGCTTTTGGTTGAGAAGAAGGACAAATCCCTAAGGATGGTTGTCGATTATCGAGCCTTGAATGAGGTGATGATTAAGAACAAGTACCCACTGTCGATGATCAATGATCTGTTTGATCAGTTGCAAGGAGCTAAGGTGTTCTCGAAGATCGATCTGCGATCAGGATACCATCAGTTGAAGATACGTGAGAAGGATATACCAAAGATAGCGTTCACGGTGCGGTATGGATTATACGAGTACACAGTCATGTCATTTGGACTAACTAATGCCCCTGCTTATTTCATGAGCATGATGAACAAGGTGTTCATGGAGTATTTGGACAAGTTTGTTGTGGTGTTTATTGATGACCCCTCCAAGAAGCAATCCAAGCGCCGACGTCAGCGGAGCCGCTCTAAGTCCCGCCAAAGCAAAAGTGGTGATAGGGGCACAGGAGATAATAACACTCTGGATAGCACCGAAGACAACAATAATCCCCTCCAGCAAGATTTAGAGCAGGAGGATGAAGGAGCCAGCGCTCCTGAGAGAGCGGCTGGCGGAGAGGAGGAGGATGACAATTACATGCTCCCCTCCGAAGACGAGGCAAGCCTCGGCGACGATGAATTTGCCGTGCCAGAGGATCCCGTCGAACAAGAGCGCTTCAAGCACAAGCTTATGGCCACGGCCAATAGCCTGAAGAAAAAGCAGCAGCAGCTTCAAGCTGATCAAGATCTGCTAGCTGACAAATGGACTGAAGTCCTCGCGGCCGAGCAATATAAACTCGAGCGTCCCTCCAAGAGCTATCCAAGGCGCAGGTTACTTCCTCGACTGGAGGAAGAAGCGTATGAAATGGCTGATCGGCCACCTCACGGCCGGGATAGAGAGGCATTCCGGCCAAAAACTCAGCCTCCACCCCAACGCCATTCAAATAAAAAGGCATGGGTAGATATGCCGGACCTGCGAGACATATTGGAGGACAAAGCAAAGCATTCAAGATCAATCTACGGATCACGAGGGCGCACCACTCTACGAGACGATACACGTCACGCCGGATACAGTAAAAGCAAATCCGGCCGGGCCGAACACAGCAGGCAGGACCCATCCGAGCTGCCTCGCGATATAGCCCAATACAGAGGTGTCGCACACCCCTTATGCTTCACAGATGAAGTAATGGAACATCAATTCCCAGAAGGTTTCAAACATGTAAACATTGAATCAAATGACGGCACTACAGACCCCATGGTATGGATTGAGGACTTCCTCCTCCATATCCACATGGCCCGCGGTGATGACTTACATGCCATCAAGTACCTCCCACTAAAACTCAAAGGACCAGTGCCGCATTGGCTTAATAGCTTGCCAACGGACTCCATTAGCTGTTGGGAAGATCTGGAAGCCACATTCCTCGACAACTTTCAGGGAACTTATGTGCGACCACCAGATGCCGATGACTTGAGCCACATAATTCAGCAGCCAGAAGAGTCGGGCAGGCAATTCTGGACTCGGTTCCTTACAAAGAAAAATCAAATCGTCGACTGTCCGGATGCGGAGGCCTTAGCGGCTTTCAAGCATAATATCCGAGACGAGTGGCTAGCCCGGCACCTTGGTCAAGAAAAGCCGAAATCTAAGGCAGCCCTCACGACGCTCATGACCCGCTTTTGTGCGGGAGAAGACAGCTGGTTGGCTCGCAGTAATAACATATCAAAGAACCATGGTACCCTAGATACCAAGGACGGCAATAGCAGGTCACGTCGCAACAAGCATAAGCGCCGCATTAATGGCGAAAGTACTGAGGATACGACAGTCAATGCCGGATTCAAAGGCTCTAAACCCGGTCAGCGGAAAAAGCCATTCAAACAAAGTACGCTGGGTCCGTCCACCTTGTACCGTATACTCGATCGCTCGTGTCAAATACACGACACCCCAGACAAGCCAGCCAATCACACCAACAGGGATTGTTGGGTGTTCAAGCAGGCCGGCAAGTTAATTGCCGAAGACAAGGTCAAGGGGCCGCATAGCGATGACGAGGAAGAACCCCGGCAGCCGCACACTAGAGGACAGAAGAGGTTTCCCCCGCAAGTGCGGACGGTGAACATGATATACGCAACCCACATCCCCAAGAGGGAGCGGAAGCGTGCGCTCAGGGACGTATATGCGTTGGAGCCAGTCGCCCTAAAGTTCAACCCTTGGTCCTCCTGTCTGATCACCTTTGATCGCAGGGACCACCCCACTAGTATCCGTCATGGCGGATTCGCCGCACTGGTCCTAGACCCAATCATTGACGGATTTCACCTCACTCGAGTCCTTATGGACGGCGGCAGCAGCCTGAACCTGCTTTATCAGGACACAATGCGCAAAATGGGTATAGACCCCTCAAGGATAAAACCCACAAAAACGACCTTTAAAGGCGTCATTCCAGGCGTAGAGGCCCACTGCACAGGCTCAATTACACTGGAAGTGGTCTTCGGATCCCCGGATAACTTCCGAAGCGAAGAGTTAATCTTCGATATAGTCCCGTTTTGTAGTGGTTATCACGCGCTGCTCGGACGAACCGCATTTGCTAGATTCAATGCGGTACCACATTATGCATACCTCAAGCTCAAGATGCCAGGACCTCGCGGAGTTATTACAGTCAATGGAAACACAAAGCGCTCTCTTCGAACAGAGGAGCACACCGCGGCCCTCGTAGCAGAAGCGCAAAGCAGCCTCTCAAGGCAATCTACCAGTTCGGCGTTTCAAAGCCCGGACACCTTCATGCGAGCTCGGGGCAATTGGCAAACAGACCGCCTGGCATGATCTGAGCTCGCGTAGCAATACGGCGGCCACCCCAATCCCAGCCCAACGGCGTTGTTCGTGTCGCGCGTACATAATTACGCATTAAAAATACCATGGGCACAGATGGGGAGGGGGAGGCACAACTACGGCACGCCCCAAAACGCGGCCTAAACCGCATGAGGGGCTTCCCGTTTGGTTATTTTTCTTTTTCTTTCAGGACTTCAATCTCTGGAAACACTGCCCGGCGGCTCTATTGCCGAACACATGATACAGCAACCAAGGAGGTCAACAACTACGGAATTCCAAGGTGGATATAATTCCTCAGCTTGCCCTTGGAAGGGACATAGTCCTACTCTTTTGCTTATTACACTATCTGTATCACTCTGCTTTAATGCAATTTTTTCAATATAAAATACATGACATTACGACTATTATCGCATTTTTGTTATATATATACATATCTATGTGTTCATTAATAACACCTAGCAACCGTACACTTTGGTACGGCCAATGCACCAGGGGCTTACGTACCCACAATATGGTGTGAAAAGTCCGAACACTTCCACAAGTGCGGCACCCCGAACTTATAGCATTGTATGCATCAGCTCCGAATCATGTCTTTGGTCAAATGTTGGGTTTGCCCGGCTCCTATGTTTTGGTACCTTACGTTCTGCTCTATCGGCTAAGGTAGCGCTAGGAGAACTACTGCGATTGTGCCCCGGTTCTGCCGGGTCGAGCACCTCAGTAGAGAAAGCTAAACTGACTGTCATGATAAGGCGAGAGACTGGTTGCTGTTCGGCGAGGTTTTTTGAGTCCCTAAAGACTTATGCCTCTTAGGGCGAGGGGTCGGCTCCGTCCGGCTTATAGGCGTGTATCGCGCCCCGAATTCGGTCTTCCGAATACCAGGGGCTTTGCCGAAATTTAAAATTATAGAATTCTATGGCTAAGTGAGAGTGACAAAGCATTATTAGTCCGGTTGCCTTGTTCGTTGTGCTGAGCACCTCTCTCGACGGACCCAATCATGGGAACAAGACTGCTCAGGTTTATCCCGAACACCCCAGCACTCGTGGTATGGGGGAAGAAGCCGAGGACTAGCCATCTCTCAGATTGGATAAACAGCCAAACAGAATGTAATATTTTAAATTCACACAAGCGTTGCATAGCGCATATGAAACAAGTTTTCATCACATAGGATACAAAACGAGCAAGTCTCATTCAAATATTACATTTTGTGAACACGCATCCGCGATAAGACGGGTGCCCGGCAGAACACCCTCGTAGTACATCTCAGGGTGGCGGTGCTCCTTGCCCTCCGGCGGCCCCTCCTTGATATGCTTCACGGCGTCCAGCTTGACCCACTGCGTTTTCACACAGGCGAAGGCCCGGCGTGCACCTTCAATGCAGACGGATCGCTTGACGACCTCCAGCCGTGGGCAGGCATCCACAAGCCGCCTCACCAGGACGAAGAAGCTGTTCGAAAGGGCATCACCAGGCCACAACCGGACTATGAACCCCTTCATGGCCTGATCGGCAGCCTTATGTAGCTCGGCCATCTGCTTCAGTTGGTCGCTCAGTGGCACATGATATTCGGCCTCAGCATACTAAGACCAGAACAGCTTCTCCGTCGAGCTCCCGTCCCCGGCCCAGTAGAATTGTGCGGCATCGGACACACCGCGGGGCAAATCTGCGAATGCTCCTGAAGAGCTCCGGATTCGGGTTAGTAATCGGTAAATTACTTTTACATGCTTGCTTTGCATATAGAAAGCCTTACCCGCCGCTATCTTCTTCATCACGTCGATCTCCTGAAGGGCCTTCTGGGCCTCGCCCTTGGCACTCTTCGCGCTCTCACGGGCCGCGGCAAGCTCAGACTCTCGCGTCTTCAAGTCAAGCTCCAATGCCTCGTGCTTCGTCACGAGAGCCTGGAGCTCTTGCTGCACCTCGCCCACCCGAACCTCGTGCCTCTCTCGCTCGGTGCGCTCCTAGGCCGCCTTTTCTTCGGCCTGGGACAGCGCTTGCTTCAGGGTCGCCACCTCGGTCGTGGCCCCTGGCAAACATACAATGATCCTGTCATTTAGCAACCGCGTCCTTCTTCTCATCTACAGACGGGGTATTACTTACCCTTGTTCTCCTCGAGCTGCCTCTTAGCAAGGCCGAGCTCTTTCTGGGACCCCTCGAGGGCCTCCTTCAGTACGGCGACCTCCGCAGTCAGTGCGGTGGACGCCAGCAGCGAAGCCTGCATATGCATATTGACATACTTATATTAGACTCCTGTAATATTATTTGATCCTCTGTTCGGCTTTTCTTTGTGAACACCGAACAAAGCATCAGGGGCTACTGTCTATGCGGTAATATTTCTACTACATTTTAAAACACTTACCTCGAAGCCCGTTAGAAGGCTAGTACAGGCTTCAGTCAATCCGCTCTTGGCGGACTGAACCTTCTGGATCACCGCACTCATGATAGTGCGGTGCTCCTCCTCGATGGAAGCACTGCGGAGTGCTTCCAACATAGTGTCCGGCGCCTCTGGATGGACAGAGGTCACTGGCACAGGCGTCTCACGCTCCTTAGAAGGGGACCACCTGCCCGAGCTCGGATCTATTGGAGGGTCCGACGCGGTGTTCGGCTGAGGGCCGAACTCGGAGCTTTCGGGGACCCCGTCCCCTCGGCTCCCGGCGTCCAGAAGGTCGCCTTGAGGCGCCTCCGGGACTGTCCCCCCTCGAGCTGGTGCCTCTTGAGACAGCACCTCGGTGTCGTCGACTAGATGAGGGGAGGTGGCGGTCGGGACCGGATCGCTATCCATGTCTGACGAGCCCAGGGAGCCTTCCGAGGATACCTCGATATTGGCTCAGGGCGGCCTGTACAATTGAGTTAGGCGTTAGGGAAAGCAATGCGACAAAGGAATCATATGGGTTACTTCAGTATCCTAACACTTACGATCTCCCCTGGGGCTTGCCCCTGGGCAACCACTTGTCTTCACTTTCGGCGGCGGCAGTGGAGCTATCCGGAAGGAGCGTCCTTCCCTTCTTGGACCCTTGGGCCTCCCCAGTTGGGGCGGCCTTCCTTTTCTTGTCTCCCCCAGTCGGTAGGGGAGCCTCTTCTTCCTCTTCCTCGTCTTCGGGGGAAGATTGCGCCGCAGAGTCATCGGACGGTGAGTCCGATGATGCCTGGCGTCGGGAACTCTTTCGAGCTCCCTTGGCCTTCTTGGTCTTCTCCGGGACCTTATAAGGGGTTGGAGTCAGCATCTTCGTCAGAAGAGTGTCTGCGGGGCCTTCGGGCAAGGGAGCCGGACAGTCGATCTGTCCGGCCATCTTCTGCCAGTCCTGTCAAAATTACAGGAGTTTAGATCCCGCATAGAGCCAATCTATATATATAACAAATATCCTGTAAGAGGTAAAACAACTTACCACACTGGTGTGGCACTTCGCGCTGAATCCGTGATCCTCAGTAATGGGGGGAGGGACCACGGCGCCCTTGAACAACACTCTCCAGGCATCTTCATGAGTCGTGTCGAAGAGCATGTTCAGAGTTCGGTGCTGCGCCGGATTAAACTCCCACAAGGTAAACTCCCGTTGTTGGCACGGGAGTATCCGGCAAACGAGCATAACCTGGAATATGTTGACAAGCTTGAGCTTCTTATCCACCATGTTCTAAATACATGACTGGAGTCCGGTCAGCTCTTTTGAATTACCCCAGGACATGCCCTTCTCTTTCCAGGAGGTGAGCCACATGGGGATGCCAGATCGGAACTCGGGGGCCGCTACCCATGCGGGGTCGCGTGGCTCGGTCATATAGAACCACCCCGATTGCCACCCCATTATGGTGTCCACGAAGGTGCCCTCGAGCCATGTGATGTTGGGCATCTTACCCACCATGGCGCCTCCGCACTCTGCCTGGCTGCCGCTCACTACATTCGGCTTGACATTGAAGGTCTTCAGCCATAAGCTGAAGTGGGGCTTGATGCGGAGGAAGGCCTCGCACACGATGATAAACGCCGAGATGTTGAGGATGAAGTTTGGGGCCATATCATGGAAATCCAGGCCATAATAAAACATGAGGCCCTGGACGAAGGGATGGAGAGGGAATCCTAGTCCGCGGAGGAAATGGGTGAGGAATACCACCCTCTCATGGGGCTCGGGGGTGGGGATGAGCTATCCCTCATCTGGGAGCCGATGTGCGATGTCGTCGTGTAGGTATCCGGCTCTCCTCAGTTTCTTGACGTCTCCCTCCGTGACGGAGGAGACCATCCACTTGCCTCCCACTCCGGACATGGTTGGAGAAGGTTGAGGTGGAAGTGAGAGCTTGGGCGCTAGAGCTCGAGTATGCGGGAGCGGATGAGCAGAGGAGGAAGAAGGCGTGGATAGAAAGGTGAATCCTTATCCCTTTATATGGGCGGACAAAATTAAACGTCCCCACTTGCCTAGTAAAACTCGCTTATCCCCCAAGCGCCGCAATTGATGGCGCGGTTGGGTTACCCACGCCCGTATTGATGAGAATCCCGTAATAAGGGGACACAATCTCTGCTTTGACAAGACGTGTCGAAAAACTGCCTCGCGTTATGTGCGGGGCTGGTTAAATGAAACGGTTCGAATAATCACCAGGCCATGACATGACGTATGTTACCAAAACAAGCTAGCGGATTAGATCTACGAAGACATTATTCTCTCTACGGTGAAATGTGGAACTTATTTTGCAGGGTCGGACACTATCCTCGTATTCAAATTCTTCTGTGATGTATTCGGAGAAGGAACCCGCCTTGCAATGTCGACGACAACTGCGCGCCGGACTCATCGTCATTGAAGCCTGGTTCCGGGGCTACTGAGGGAGTCCTGGATTAGGGGGTCTCCGGACAGCCGGACTATCTCCATTGGCCGGACTGTTAGACTATGAAGATACAAGATTGAAGACTTCGTCTCGTGTCCGGATGGGACTCTACTTGGCGTGGAAGGCAAGCTAGGAAATATCTATATGGATATCTCCTCTTTTGTAACCGACCTTGTGTAACCCTAACCCTCTCCGGTGTCTATATAAACCGAAGGGTTTTAGTCCGTAGGACAACAATCATAACATACAATCATACCGTAGGCTAGCTTCTAGGGTTTAGCCTCTCTGATCTCGTGGTAGATCTACTGTTCTAACACTCATATCATCAATATCAATCAAGCAGGACGTAGGGTTTTACCTCCATCAAGAGGGCCCGAACCTGGGTAAAACTTCGTGTCCCTTGTCCCCTGTTACCATCCGGCCTAGACGCACAGTTCGGGACCCCCTACCCGAGATCCGCCGGTTTTGACACCGACACCACCCACACCTATTTTCTAGCCAACCCGAATCTCGAGGGCGAGATTCATCCTAAGGGGGGTAGGTTTGTAACATCCCAAATTTTCAATTTGGAATGTTATACATAGTCATCCATGCATATCATATTTTTTATTTTTGCTTTTCGTCTCGCGATCCTCGAAATCCTAAGCAACTCAAGGATCCTCGGAGAGAGTTGGGGATTTCCCCGGTTTTCATATTTGATTTTTATCAAATCTGAAACGAGTATTTTGGTTTTAATTATTTTTCTCCCCGAAAATATTTCATATTAAAAATATATGAGAGGAGATAATATGACTTCTCCAAGATAATTGAAATATTGGAGGAAAAATATTATAATCAAATATTTGTTTTATTTGGATTTTATTGCAATTTTGTTTGCATTAGAAAATTGCACGTTTTTCAAAATTGCATTTTAGGGCCAAGAAAATGTTCATCTCGTTCTAAATATTTTATTTAGACGGTTAAAATTTGTTTTGGCATTTTTAATTTTTATTTTTTTTAGGATTTTTTTCAGTCAGCGGAATTATTTAAAAAAGAAAGAGTTCCCGCGCCTGACTGGGCCGAAGGCCCAGCCGAGCCAGGCCGCCGCCGCCTCCTGCGCGCGCCGCCGCCGCCGCCGACTCGGACGTGGAGCCCGAGCCGGACTCCTCTCCGCCGTGCCTTGCCCCCTCCTCCAAGACGCCGCCCCCGCCCCTCTTATAAGCCGCCACCCCGCCGCCCCAAACCCCC
>NC_041380.1:75163375-75180376 GCF_002162155.2 Triticum dicoccoides | reverse complement strand
ACCGCCGCCTGCGCAGCCGCCGCCGCCACTTACCGCCGCTGCCCTGCCGCCGTGCCTCGCCGGAGCCCCTAGCCGGAGGTAGCCGCCGGATCCGCCGCCGGTTTTATTTTTTTAGAACCGTTCAGTTTTTTTAGAAAACCCTAGATTCGTTTTTTTCAGATCGCCGGTTTTTCTCGGTTCTTCTAGTTAGCGGACGTTTGTCCGTACATTCGTTTTAACGAACGGTCTTCGCCCATTAGTTACAGCTAACGAACGCTCGTTCGTTAGTCTGTTCGTCAGTTTTCTTTTATCGGATTTATTCCGCGATTTTTCTGATCGCAATTTCTGATCCGATCTTAGTTTCTGTTTTTCTTTTCGCTCGTTAGTCGGAATCAGGCGATTCAAGCGCTAGAGTTTCGTCTCGAAACGCTCTTTCCATTGAACCAACTTAAATAAGCATTTGCTACTGTAAAATTTGACCTAGGTTCAGATTAGTAAACGAAGCCTCTCTTTTTCGCCGTCTAAGTTTCGTTGCTTCGTTTGATTTGATTCTTTTGCGAACCGGAGTTCTTAAGTTGAACCTTCTGGTCAACCCCTTCTATTTGAGTTGTTGCTTGTGCATCTTGCTTGTTGCTTATGTATGTTATTGTTTGTTTGCGATAGAACACCCGGAGTGCGAAGCGTGCTACTACGAGTCCCTAGGTTTCGCAGACCGTCAGCAAGGCAAGTAACACTTTGATCATATCCCTTTTATCACCCAGTTTTTATGCATTAGTTCCAATCCTCAAACATTTCATGGTTAGGGTGTCATTAACATGTGGGTTGGGAAGTAGTTGATGAGGTAGAACCTATTACCCTATTACATTCAAAGCCTTGGGAGTTACTTCTACGCGTTGCTTATATTGGTATGCTATGCTCGTAGACGTGGTTTGGGTTTGAGTGAAATCCATGACAGATGTGAGAGTGTTAATTATTGGTTCAACTTCAGGTGGCAACTTAAATTAACATCTGGATGGATTGAGGCACCTGGAGTATCCAGTGTTGCCTATATTTTTGGAAATCCCGGAGTACCCGTGTGATCTTCCTATGGACCGCCACCCAGGCTCAAAGGGAACTGAGATGATTCATGCTAGAAACTTCCGTGTGTAGCCATAAGCTATTATGGGCTCTAGCATAGTTGAGTAAGTTACGTGAAGCTCTTGAAGAGGCAGATCAGCAGGTAGTGGGATGTAGGTTTGGTATGGTCTGTTCGGAGTAGAGAGTTAATGTTTCTGAAAGACTGTGTCTCGGTCATCCATTTCTCAAACACCCTATAGTGCAAGAAATCCAATGGAGGCGATCGAGTCTTGTGGGGAAAAGTGCACAAACCTCTGCAAAGTGTATAATCTAATCATGGTTAGCCGTGTCCCCGGTTATGGACAATTCTTGAGTATCTAGTATTTGGGTTATCACATGTATCTCATCACTCTTAATTAATACTGTTGGGTGTTAATCACTTTAATTGGGATTGAGTTGGAGGAACCTTCTCAATGATGTTTCAACTACCATGATAGTTAAATTAAAATCCATTCCTTTGTTGTAGGGGAAAATTGGCTTTTCGCAAAATTGTAACCATAGAGCTTTCCACCAGCCAAATATGCATGTAGTGATAGCATTATTCTGTTCTTGCTCTACTGTGTTAGTTTGCTAGCATATTCCATGTGCTGACCCGTTTTCGGGCTGCAATGTATTATGTTGCAGACTTTTCAGACGAGGCATAAGGTTCGTTAGGTCATTGCCGTGTAGCTTAGCTATGCCGTTGGAGTTAATGGACTCACTTTATCTTCCAAGCCTTCCTCTGTTATCGTATTAGATGTCCTTAAGCCATATTATTGTAATAAGTTCTCTTTTGAGACATTCTATGTAATAAGTGTGTGATTGCCACTCTGTTATAAATCCTTCGAGTACTGTGTGTGTCAGCATTACCGATCCAGGGATGACACTGAAGCACAGAGACTTGACCATCTGAGGTCGGGTCGCTACCTGTCTGAATCAAAAAGGGTTGGGAGTTCTCTCCAGAGTTTTAGTACTTTGGATAACCCTTCTATCCTTGCTAAGCTCATAAATAAGGATACTATGGAAAAACCTACCGAAGTTATCAATGAGAACCTTAATAATTTTGATGAAGATGATTCTGGAATTTTTCGTATTTACTTGATGAATCTTTGAAAGATGCTTGGTATAGACTATTAAGGATCAGGGCTAGCTATGTGCCTTAATACCAAATTGAAGTTTACTTAAAAAGCTTTTATATTGCCCTTCCTTCTTCTTTTAAGCATGTCTTAGATTCTATATTTGAAGAAGGTTTTCTTGAAGGGGATGTCATAGACACTTATGAAAAAATGAAAACCATATTTGGGCACCCCATGAATGAGAAAGTTGAATCTACATCTCTTTTGCTCTCTTACCAAACGAATCTATTAAAGAGATAAAGGCTAGCCTAGATACAAATTTCTGTAACATACTTAATCTTTCCTCTGCCATTAATAGCCATGTGCTTTATCAAAATAGAAGGATTAATTCTATAGATAGCAAGTTTGCTCTTTTCTTTCCTAAGACCAAAGATGGCAATACCTAGATCTATCCTTGCTTTTTATGCCTAGCTAGGGGCGTTAAACGATAGCGCTTGTTGGGAGGCAACCCAGTTGTCGGGGGACTAATCCACGAACACCTATGGGACCGGCGGACCGAGTCCCTTTCGGGTCGGCGGGGGCGGAGGTCGCACGAAGAGCGGATCGAGGCGAAGCACACGAGCAGTTTACCCAGGTTCGGGCCGCACGGATGCGTAAAACCCTACTCCTGCTTTGTGGTTTGTATTGAGTTCTTCCTCGGGAGCGCGGAGTGCTACAGTACACACCAGCGGCTAACGAGACCGAGCCTTAGTGTTCTCTTTTCTCCGAACCCGCTCCTACGTTGCACATGGGCCTCCTTTTATATGCTCAAGGGGTCACCGACAGGTGGCAACGGAGACAAAGGGTAAAAATGGAAAGGTGCTGCGGTAGGTACAGCTCCCTGCTACAGTGTATCATACCTAACCCTGACGGCAGGGGACAAGGGCATTAAATGCCCGTCTGTGTCACCTAAACAGTGCAAAAGGGACCGTCAGGGACGCCACCGCTCGCCACCATGGCAATCTTGTCAGCGCCGCTCGCCACTGCGCACCGCTGGCTGCACAGCCTCCCGCCACGCACGTCTGGAAGGGTCCCAGAGCGACACATTGGTGGATGTGCTGGAGCGCGGGCACAGAGTGGTGGCTTGCCGCGGCAAGCGCCTTGCTGCGGTCGTTGTCTTGTTGCGTCCGGGAGCTTGTCGCTCACCGGGCCTTGCCGGGACGCGAGGCGCGCCGCGGCAAGTTCCTTGAGATGCCTTGGGTGGCCTTCCCGGCAAGCTCCTCTTGCCGGGGTCTTGTCTCCTTAAGCGCCTTGCCTTGGTTGGCCTTCCCGGCAAGCTCCTCTTGCCGGGGTCTTGTGGTGTCTTGGTCGGATACTTTGTTCTTGAATGGCTCCAAAGGAACCACGGAGGACCTTGGCGGTCACCCGGCAAGCCTTGCCACGGGATGTTGCAACTGCCCGTGCACAAGTTCGGGATACTAGGGTACCCCTACTCTAGTACACCGACAGGAGCCCCCGGGCCTGGGCCATACACGGCGCCGAGCGCTGTTGGGCCAGGCCCAAAACAGGGCACGGGCACGCGCGGCCTAGGTTACGCCGTATCTCTCTCCGTATCCGCCGCGCCCTCCCCGAACAGCACGCGTTGAATGCGGCGTGGTGGGAGAGATCGAGGGTGGTTTCTTTATTTGGAAATGCGGAACGTCCGCCCCCTCCCTCTTTATAAGCAGGGGAAACAGGGGTAGTTCGCCCATTCGCCGGTTGCTACTTCCAATCTCAGAAATCTCCGCCGCTCCCTCGCCTTCCCAAAGCTGAGAGAGAGAGAGCAGCGCTCCGCCCCCCATCGCCACCAGCACCACCAACGCCGTCGACCTCCTCCACCACTTCCGTCAACAGTCGCCGCGCCGCGTGACACGCTCCACCACGGCAAACACCGTTGTCGCGCGAGCGCCTCATGCTGCAACGGCAACTGGAGCGGGATCTAGCCGGACCACCGCTTCAGTTCCTGCCGCTGCTCACGCCGTGCCAGCAGCTAGAGCGGGGTCGTCTCGGACCACCGCCATTGCTCCCGCCAAGCGGCCAAGGGAAGCTTCTCCTCCGCCTCCTTGCGCCGGGCGCGCGCTGGACTTCGACTTCTCCGCGTTCAGCTCCGACGAGGAAGAAGAAGAAGAAGAGTAAGCTTCTCTTGCTGTACTTGTAGTTCTTCAATTCTTGCTGTTTTTCTTGTATCTCATTTGCTTTTCTTTCTGAACTTGTTCCTCTTTAGGACTCTGGCCCAGAGAGCGGCAAAGAGAGCTAAGGTCCCGGTGATCGTCATCGAGGACGAGCCCACTGCGACAACAGGTGGCGCGCCCGAGACAACCTTGCCGGACCCGGCGACTCTTCTCCAGAGCAGCCCCCAGCGTAAGTGTATGATTTACTTTCCACTGCGAGGCGCGCATGGGTACTTGTCTTTGCTGATATCTGCTTGTTGATTTGTGTAGGAGCGGAGCAGCCCCACCAGGAGCTCCGGTCTCTGGCGGAAGAGCGGGAGTAGCTCGCCGAAGCGCAGAAGGTCTTCTTCCTCGAGAAGGCCGAAGTCGAAGAGCAACAACGACTTGCCGCTGTGAAGCTATCCGCGGAAGAGGGCGAACTGGCGCAGCGGAAGGTCAATCTTGACGCCCACGAGGAGGAGCTTGCCGTGCGTGAGGAAAAACTCGGCGGAGCCCTCAAGCAAGCAGAGGACGCTGCTGTTGCCACCGAGGCTGCCAAGAAGGAGTTGGAGTCGAAGGTGGCGCAGCTGGAGGCCGATCTCGCCGAGAAGGGCAAAGAGCTCAGCGCCGCCAAGGACTCCAACGCGGATCTTGAGTTGAAGCTGACTGCTTTGACCAAGACGCTGGACGGCGCCAAGAAGCAGGAGGCGGCCTTGAAGGAGGAGATCAAGGCCGACAAGGCGCTGCTAGAAAGTGTTGCCGCCACCCAGAACGCCTTCAGGGAGACTGTGGAGCACTGGACGGAGAGTCTTGTGAACGCTGCCACAGACATTGACAGGGAGCTGGCGCAGCTGGGGATGGAGGATCTCGGGTATCCCTCCGACGAGAACCTCCAACCCAGCGCCAAGCTCGTCTTGTTCTTCAAGGGCGTGGCGACGGCCCTTCAGCGGCTCCGGGAGAAGATCCCTAAGCAGCTGGCCGACGAGTCGCGCAAAATCTGCGTGGGAGCCCTTCAGAAAGTGTTGCTGAAGGTGGCCTTCCGCAATCCGGGCCTCAACCTCACCAACGTCCTCAAGACCTTGCCGCCGGATGCTGATCTGGAGGCGCTCAAGACCCTTGTCGCACCCATTGTGGACAAGGTGAGCGGGATCAAGAGGATCGAAGGTGACCGCGTAGATTAGGCCGCCCATTTCTTTTTTTCTTGTCGCTGTTTGTCATGTTATGAAAACAATCTATTAGAGCTGCGACAAGCTATCTTTGTAATATAACTCTATTCTGGGCAATGATTGCAATGTTATTCCCTTTACTTGGTTCCTCCCTTTGTATGTTTTTGCCCTACGCTTTTAGGGAACTTGCCGGTGCAGGCACCTGAGCCGCGAGCGCTGAGTGCGGAACGTCAGCAGCCTGCTGGCGGTGCCGCTACCGGCAAGAAACCTTGTTGCAACTAGTTGCAGCTCACTTAAGTTGTTGAGTGGACTCGAAACAAAATAAGGGCGCAACTAGCTACGAGTTGGTTCCTCCGCGCACAGGTTTTCCATACAAAGTGCGATCGTTCAAGGGAGATAACTTAAAATTTCAATAATCTGATTGCTCAAACTTTGGCAACTTAGCTTTTCTGTTGTTTGCTTCCCGGTAAGGCGGAATTTTCTTGAACGACGCCTGGCCCATACCATTATCTTCTCCTTTCCTCCTCGGCAAACTTGTGGGCGAGGGAACCTTCCTTTCGTTGATAAAAAAGAAAGAAGATAAAATAAAGATACGGAGCCTTACGGCTCGTTATTGCTTACCGTGGAGTAGGTGCTGCACAAAGTGTCAGATCATATATGCCAAAAAATAGAGAGCATGAAATTGACAAAATGTGCGGAGCACATGAGCTTTACTTATGCATGGGGTCTGCGCCCGGCTTTGTACAAAGGATTACATGCAACAGCAGCAAGACTTGTACAAAAGGTGGTTGCCGGAACAGGTCCCGGCAACCGCGCCTTACGGGTAAAACTTACGAAGATGCTCAATGTTCCAGGAGTTGCTCACCGGAATGCCATCTTCGGTCTCAAGGCGGACAGCGCCAGGCCTAGTGACTCGTTTCACTCGGTAAGGGCCTTCCCACTTCGGCGTCAACTTGTTGGAATTCTTGGCGGACTGAACACGCCGAAGAACAAGGTCGCCTTCCTCGAGACTTCTGACGTTAACTTTGCGGCTATGGTAGCGGCGCAAAGCTTGCTGGTAGCGAGCAGCTCGCACAGCAGCCTGAAGACGGTCTTCCTCAAGGAGCAGCGCGTCATCTTGTCGCAGCTGCTCTTGCTCGAGCTCATCATAAGCGAGCACTCGAGGTGACCCGTATACGAGTTTCGTGGGGAGAACTGCCTCTGCTCCATAGACTAGAGCGAAAGGTGTCTGGGCAGTGGCTCGATTTGGCGTCGTTCTGATCGACCAAAGAACCACCGGCAGCTCCTCGATCCAGTTTCTTCCGCACTTGTGCAGCCTGTCGAAAGTCCTGGTCTTGAGCCCGCGCAGCACTTCAGCATTTGCCCTCTCCGCTTGACCGTTGCTTCTCGGGTGAGCAACAGAAGCGAAGCAGACCTTGGCGCCAAGATCTTGGACGTACTGCATGAAGGTGCGGCTCGAGAATTGCGTACCGTTGTCGGTGATTATCCTGTTAGGGATCCCGAAGCGGCAAACAATCGACCTAAAGAACTTGACTGCTGACTGTGCTGTCACCTTCCTCACTGGTTCCACTTCCGGCCACTTTGTGAACTTGTCGATTGCGACGTACAAGTACTCAAAGCCCCCGACTGCTCGGGGAAAGGGGCCGAGGATGTCGAGCCCCCAGACCGAAAATGGCCAGGATAAAGGGATTGTCTGGAGAGCTTGAGCTGGTTGGTGTATCTGCTTGGAATGGAACTGGCACGCTTCACACTTGGTTACTTGTGCAGTTGCATCCTGGAGGGCTGTCGGCCAAAAGAAACCTTGCCGGAATGCTTTGCCGACAAGTGCTCTTGCGCCAATGTGGTGACCACATATGCCTCCATGTATCTCTACCAACAGCTTTTGTCCGTCTTCCTGGTGAATACACTTCAATTTCACACCGTTGAGTCTTCTTCTGTACAGTGTCTTGTCGACAAACTGGTACATACTTGACTGCCGGGCTACTCTTTCCGCTTCTTGCTCTTCGGGAAGTTCTCCTGTCTGAAGGAAACGGACAATCTGCTGTGCCCATGCTGGAGCTTGTGGCTCGACAACAAGGACTAAAGGCAAATCTGCGGCTGCGGGAACATCCGCTTCTACGGCGAGAATCTGCGGCTCTGCCGGAGCTTGACGTTCCCCGGCAAGCTTGCCGGAGCAAAACTTGTCGGGAGCTTCTGCTTCAACGGAACAAACCCTAGGGCTTGCCGGAGCAGATTGCTCCTCAGCGCTCTTGGCGTTGATCTCGGGGACCTTCTTTGCCAAAGGCAAATCTGCTGCTGCGGGAATGTCCGCTTCTACGGCGAGAACCTGCGGCTCTGCCGGAGCTTGACGTTCCCCGGCAAGCTTGCCGGAGCAAAACTTGTCGGGAGCTTCTGCTTCAACGGAACAAACCCTAGGGCTTGCCGGAGCAGATTTCTCCTCAGCGCTCTTGGCGTTGATCTTGGAGACCTTCTTGGCGGCGGCTTCGGGAAGCTCTGCCGGAAAATAGTCACCAAAAATCAACTTCCTCTTCTTGCTCTGTCCAGTTGATGGCGTTACGGACGGTTGAGTGAGCTTGAGCACAAAGATCCCTGGTTCCACAGGTAACTTAAGTGCAGCGCACTTTGACAGGCCATCGGCAATGGCGTTCTGAGCTCTTGGAACATGCTCCATCTGTAGGCCGTCAAAGTGCTCTTCTAGCTTTCTCACTTCGTCGACGTAAGCTTCCATCAACGGACTCTGATAACTCTTGTTTATTTGGCGGACGACAAGCTGTTAGTCACCCCTGACAATGAGCTTCTTGATCCCAAGGTCTGCCGCGATCCTGAGTCCGGCAAGCAAGCCTTCATACTCTGCAGTATTGTTTGTTGCTTGCTCCTTGGGAAAGTGCATCTGGACTATCTACTTGAGGTGCTCTCCGGTGGGTGCGACAAGCAGCACGCCAGCGCCGGTGCCTTGCAGCGAAAAGGCACCATCAAAGTACATCAGCCACTCTTTGCTTGTTTCTTCGACGGGGATGCTCATTTCTGGAATTTCTTCATCTGGTGTTGGCGTCCATTCTGCTATAAATTCGGCCAATGCTCTGCTTTGGATAGTTGAAGTACTCTCAAACTTGAGGCTAAAGCTTGACAGTTCCAGTGCCCACTCAACAATCCTGCCTGTCACTTCTGGATTCTGTAGTATCCTCTTCAGAGGAAAGCGAGTGACAACTGTGACCTCATGTGCTTGGAAGTAATGGCGCAGCTTTCTCGAGGCCATGAGAAGGCCGAAAAGCAATTTCTGCACGCCAAAGTACCTTGACCTAGCCCCCTGCAAAAGGGAACTGACAAAGTAAACTAGGTGCTGCACCATTTTCTTTTGTATCTCCTCGCGCATCTGCGCAGATCCATCTTTGTCGGGACCAGAGCTTGCCGGGGAAGCCCCTTGCTTGTCGCTGGATGCGCTTGCCGTGGTTGTTGGCTCGTCATCTGCCTCCCTCTCTGCTACTAACGCAGCACTAACCACTTGATTGGTTGCCGCTATATACAGCAGCAACTTCTCTTGTGGCTTAGGTGCGACAAGTATTGGAGGGGAGGACAGGTATCTCTTCAAGTCTTGCAGCGCAGCCTCCGCTTCCGAAGTCCATTTCATTGGACCTGCCTTTTTCAATAATTTGAAAAATGGCAGAGCGCACTCAGCAGACTTAGAGATAAACCTGCTGAGAGTAGCCATGCAACTGGCAAGTCTTTGTACATCCTTGACGCGCTTTGGTGCTTCAATCTGCTCAATGGCCTTGATCTTGTCGGGATTGGCTCTGATTCCCCACTAAGACACGAAGAACCCGAGAAGCTTGCCAGAGGGGAGTCCAAACACACACTTCTCTGGGTTGAGTTTGAGGCTGATCTTGCGCAGATTTGCAAAGGTCTCGTCTAAATCTCGGATCAGAGTTTCCTTGTCCTTGCTGTTGACCACTATGTCGTCCATGTAGGCTTCCACATTTCTGTGTATTTGTGGCTCAAGAGCGACATGGACTACTCTTGCAAATGTTGAACCAGCATTTTTTAATCCGAAAGGCATCCATATGAAATAGTACGTGCCAGATGGAGTAATAAATGCGGTCTTCTCCTCATCCTCTTCTGCCATGAAGATCTGATGGTATCCTGAATATGCGTCAAGAAATGAAAGCAAATCACATCCGGCTGTGGAGTCAACAATCTGGTCAATGCGCGGCAAAGGAAATGGGTCTTTGGGACAAGCTTTGTTAACATCGGTAAAATCGATACAAAGTCTCCATTTCCCATTCGCCTTGCGCACGACTACAGGATTGGCCAACCACGTAGGATGGAGCACTCCTCTGACAAGGCCTGCTGCTTCCAACTTCTTGATCTCTTCTGTAATGAATTCTTGGCGCTCCACTGCTTGCTTCCTGATCTTCTGCTTGACGGGCCGCGCATGAGGACAAACGGCAAGGTGGTGCTCAATTACTTTCCTGGGAACACCGGGGATGTCAGACGGTTGCCACGCAAACACGTCGACATTCGCCCACAGGAAAGCAATGAGCGTGCTTTCCTATTTAGGGTCGAGAGTGGCACTGATGGTGAAGGTACCACCAGTGCCGTCCTCCTTGGCGGACACCTTCTTCGTCTCTGGCGGAGCTGCCATTGTCTTCTTACACTTCCGGTGGAGCTCGATGGTGCGTCCTCGACGGCAGCGCAGCACTCCGAAGAGGTGTGCTTGCCGGAGTGGGCATCAGAACTCTTGCCGGACTTGGTCTTCTTCTTCCCCCCGGGGGCTTTAGCGGCAAGTGACTTGCAATCTGTTGCGGCTGCCGCTTCCTGGTAGATCTTGTCGGCGCAGATAAGAGCATCCTTCTTGTCGCCAGGGACAGAGATGACGCTTATCGGGCCTGGCATCTTCAGCATGTCGTATGCGTAGTGAGAGGCTGCCATGAACTTGGCGAGTGCTGGACGACCGAGTATCCCATTGTAAGGCAATGGAATATCGGCAACGTCAAAAGTGACCCTCTCAGTCCTGAAGTTCAACTCGCTGCCAAATGTTACTGGCAACGTGACCTTCCCCTTCGGCTTGCTCCTTCCCGGGTTGATTCCTTGGAATGTGCCGGTCTCTTCAAGCTAGCTGTCAGGGATTTGGAGTTTCTGGATTACCGCGGAGGAGATCAGGTTCAAGCCGGCCCCGCCGTCAACTAACATCTTAGTGACCTTGAGGTTGCGGATAGTTGGTGAAACCAACATCGGCAAGCACCCGACCACAATTGTGCGATTAGGGTGGTCCTCAATATCAAAGATGATAGGCGTGCTGGACCATTTCAGAAGCTTGCGTGACTCGACGGGTGGCTCCGCCGCATTGACTTCCCGCACCCACTGCTTGAGTTGGCGGTGTGAAGTATGCAGAGAAGCACCGCCATCAACGCACAAGACCTCTGTGGCTTTCTGGAACTCCTGCTCACTGGTCTCGGCGTCATCCATATCTTCGTCGTCGTCGTCATCTTCATCCTTGTCGCGGCCATGGGGAGGTCTGTCTCCTTGCCACTGCTTGGCCTTGCCGCGGCGTCCTCCCCGGCCGGCGGGTTTCTTGCCGGATTCTCCATCGCCACCTTGGGCCCTCTCCTTGTCGCGTCGCTCGTATTCGGCTTTTTGCTGCTGGACAAGCTGTTCGACTTTCTTGCAGCTCTGGAGGTCATGGCCCTTGGTGCGGTGGATCTTGCAGTACTGCTTGTCGGTGCCGTCCTGCTTGTCGGCGACTGCCACAGCCTGGCAGTTGGTGCATGCGGCAATCTCCTTGCCGGAGCTACCAACTTTGGCTTTCTTGGCGCCACCTTCGTTGCCGGACTGCTCAACGACTAGCACATCTTTTCCTTTCTTCTTCCTGTTCCGCCGCCGGTTTTTCTTTGCCGGGGCAGCATCCTCGCTGTCAGATCCTCCTGCTCCTGCATTCTCTCCGGGGAGTTTCCTTCCTTCCTCAGCACGTGCACACTTGTCGGCCAGGGCATACAGCTCACTGACGTCTCTGATCTTGCACATCGCCATCTCCTCCCGCATCCTGCGGTTACGCACGTTTTGATGGAACGCGCTGATGACCGTGGCTGGGTGGACATCTGGGATGTTGTGCTGTACACGACTGAATCTCTGAATGTACTTGCGCAGGGGCTCTCCTTCCTTCTGGGCGAGCAGATGAAGGTCACTCTCTTGGCCATGAGGTTTGTGGCCGCCTGTAAAGGCGCCGACAAACTGATGGCAAAGGTCTGCCCAGGAGGATATGTAGTTGTCCGGCAAGTGCATGAGCCAGGACCGGACGTTGGGCTTGAGCACCAGCAGGAAGTAGTTGGCAAGGATCTTGTCGAACCGCCCCCCGGCAGCCTGTACCACGATGGTGTAGATGCTGAGGAACTCCGACGGATGCGACTTCCCGTCGTACTTCTCTGGTACATCCGGCTTGAAATTCTTCATACTGGGCCACTGGACTTGTCGCAGCTCATGAGTAAACGCAGGGCAACCTACCACGTACGGCAAGTCGCCTGGTTCCCCTGGCGCATGCATGTCGACAGAGGGCCCAGCGCGCTGGTCCGATTGACGTCGCGCTTCTCTTTGGCGCTCGATGCGAGTACGAGCGTCTTCTTGCTGTCGTTCGTGAAGAACTTGGCGCTGATCGCGACGAGCTCGTGGATCTGATGACGCGGTGGAGTCGCTGTCGAGGTGGATCCGGCGAGTCGGTGATCTTGGCCTTCGGGGCGGAGAGTGCACAGTGGTTGCACCCCCACCGGTCTTGTCGCCACCGGCTCGTGCCTGGCTGACTGGCTGCGGCTGCGACGTGCTCGGCTGCCGTTGAGTGTCGCCGTTGGCGAAGCCGATGAGACTCTGAATGGTAGCCCTCCAGTCGTCGATCTTGTCTGCCGTTGGAGGGTAGTCCAGGAGCAGTTGAGCTCGCGCCAAAGCTTCTGCTGCAGTGGCGGGTGGCGGTGGCGTACGGCGCGAGGAGCGGGATATGCTCGGACTTCTAACCACGTTAGAAGGAGCAGTATCCCGTCCAGGCGACCGTGTCTCGCTCGCGCCAGCATGTTGGCGTGCATGGTGGTCCTGAGCGCTCCGAGATCCACTAGCTCGATCTTGGTCTAGCAAACGCATGGTACCGTGAGTACCATGACGCTGCCGGTCCCGTGCCTCCTGAGATGGGCGCGGTGCATGCACGGACGCCGAGGTCTTGGAGTGCGCCTGGTCATTGTGGGAGCCGGCTACGCCGCCGACAGGCAGTGTAGCCTTGTCCTTGGACCTGGCAGCACCATGAGCTCCCTCGTCGACGCCCGTTCTTCCGCCGGCGCCTGCCCCATCAGCCGTTTGCTCCGACGATGGTGGGTTCGGCGCGGACGGAGCAGCCGCTTCCGAAACCTTCTTCTTCGGCGGCATGTTGATGAAGATGATGAAGATCTAGCTCGCGTGAACGCCGGATCTGGTTCACACAACCTCGACGCCCCTACCTGGCGCGCCAAAGATGTCGGGGGACTAATCCACGAACACCTATGGGACCGGCGGACCGAGTCCCTTTCGGTTCGGCGGGGGCGGAGGTCGCACGAAGAGCGGATCGAGGCGAAGCACACGAGCAGTTTACCCAGGTTCGGGCCGCATGGATGCGTAAAACCCTACTCCTGCTTTGTGGTTTGTATTGAGTTCTTGCTCGGGAGCGCAGAGTGCTACAGTACACACCAGCGGCTAACGAGACCGAGCCTCAGTGTTCTCTTTTCTCCGAACCCGCTCCTACGTTGCACATGGGCCTCCTTTTATATGCTCAAGGGGTCACCGACAGGTGGCAACGGAGACAAAGGGTAAAAATGGAAAGGTGCTGCGGTAGGTACAGCTCCCTGCTACAGTGTATCATACCTAACCCTGACGGCAGGGGACAAGGGCATTAAATGCCCGTCTGTGTCGCCTAAACAGTGCAAAACGGACCATCAGGGATGCCACCGCTCGCCACGATGGCAATCTTGTCAGCGCCGCTCGCCACTGCGCACCGCTGGCTGCACAGCCTCCCGCCACGCACGTCTGGAAGGGTCCCAGAGCGACACGTTGGTGGATGTGCTGGAGCGCGGGCACAGAGTGGTGGCTTGCCGCGGCAAGCGCCTTGCCGCGGTCGTTGTCTTGTTGCGTCCGGGAGCTTGTCGCTCACCGGGCCTTGCCGGGACGCGAGGCGCGCCGCGGCAAGTTCCTTGAGATGCCTTGGGTGGCCTTCCCGGCAAGCTCCTCTTGCCGGGGTCTTGTCTCCTTAAGCGCCTTGCCTTGGTTGGCCTTCCCAGCAAGCTCCTCTTGCCAGGGTCTTGTGGTGTCTTGGTTGGATACTTTGTTCTTGAATGGCTCCAAAGGAACCACGGAGGACCTTGGCGGTCACCCGGCAAGCCTTGCCGCAGGATGCTGCGACTGCTCGTGCACAAGTTCGGGATACTAGGGTACCCCTACTCTAGTACACCGACACCAGTTTTATTTTTATTTCTTGCTTTTTTCCCATCTTTAGTAATAAATAATTTACCTAGACTATGTTTTGGTTGTGTTTTTTGTGTTTAATTAGTGTTTGTGCCAAGTAGAACCGTTGGGAAGACTTGGGCAAAGTCTTGATATCTTGCTGTAAAAAACAGAAACTTTAGCGCTCACGAGAACTGCTTCCATTTTTATTTAGAAAGTTCTATTTAGTTAATTATTTTTGCATATGATTAATAGATAAATTCCTCACATCCATAAATTTATTTTATAATTTTGGGGGTTCCAGATCTTGCGCTAGCTACAGATTACTACAGACTATTCTGTTTTTCATAGATTCTGTTTTTGGTGTGTTGTTTGCTTATTTTGATGAATCTATGGCTAGTAAAATAGTTTATAAACCATAGATAAGTTGGAATACAGTAGGTTTAACACCAATATAAATAAATAATGAGTTCATTACAGTACCTTGAAGTGGTCTTTTGTTTTCTTTCGCTAACGGAGCTCATGAGATTTCCTACTTTAAGTTTTGTATTGTGAAGTTTTCAAGTTTTGGGTAAAGATTTGATGGATTATAGAACAAGTGAAATAGCCTAAGCTTGGGGATGCCCATGGCACCCCCAAGATAATCTAAGGACACCTAAAAGCCAAAGCTTGGGGATGCCCCGGAAGGCATCCCCTCTTTCGTCTACTTCTATCGGTAACTTTACTTGGAGCTATATTTTTTATTCACCACATGATATGTGTTTTGCTTGGAGCGTCTTGTATGATCTGAGTCTTTGATTTTTAGTTTACCACAATCATCCTTGCTGTACACACCTTTTGAGATATCCATACATGATTTGGAATTTGTTAGAATACTCTATGTGCTTCGCTTATATCATTTGAGTTATATAGTTTTGATCTAGTACTTCACTTATATCTTTTAGAGCACGATGGTGGATTTATTTTATAGAAACTATTGATCTCTCATGCTTCACTTAGATTATTTTGAGAGTATTAAATAGCAAGGTAATTTGCTAAAATAATCCTAATATGCTTGGTATTCAAGAATAGTAAAAATTCTCTTATGAGTGTGTTCAATGCTATGAGAAGTTTGATGCTTGATAATTGTTTTGACATATGAAGATGGTGATATTAAAGTTATGCTAGTTGAGTAGTTGTGAATTTGAGAAATACTTGTGTTAAAGTTTGTGATTCCCGTAGCATGCACGTATGGTGAACCGTTATGTGATGAAGTCGGAGCATGATTTATTTTTTGATTGTCTTCCTTATGAGTGGCGGTCGGGGACGAGCGATGGTCTTTTCCTACCAATCTCTCCCCCTAGGAGCATGCGCGTAATACTTTGCTTTGCTAACTTGTAGATTTTTTCAATAAGTATATGAGTTCTTTATGACTAATGTTGAGTCCATGGATTATACTCACTTTTCTTCCTTCCACCATTGCTAGCCTCTCTAATACCGCGCACCTTTCGCCGGTATCATACACCCACCATATACCTTCCTCAAAACAGCCACCATACCTACCTATTATGGCATTTCCATAGCCATTCTGAGATATATTACCATGCAACTTTCCACCGTTCTGTTTATTATGACACACCCCATCATTGTCATATTTCTTAGCATGATCATGTAGTTGACATCGTATTTGTGGCAAAGCCACCATTCATAATTCTTTCATACATGCCACTCTTGATTCATTGCATATCCCGGTACACCGCCGGAGGCATTCATATAGAGTCATATTTTGTTCTAAGTATCGAGTTGTAATTGTTGAGTTGTAAGAAAGTAAAAGTGTGATGATCATCATCATTAGAGCATTGTCCCAGTGAGGAAAGGATGATGGAGACTATGATTCCCCCACAAGTCGGGATGAGACTCTGGACGAACAAATAAAAAAGGAGAAAGAAAAGAGGCCATAAAAAAGAGAAAAGGCCCAAATAAAAAAAATGAGAGAAAAAGAGAGAAGGGACAATGTTACTACCCTTTTACCACACTTGTGCTTCAAAGTAGCACCATGATATTCATGATAGAGAGTCTCTCATTTCGTCACTTTCATATACTAGTGGGAATTTTTCATTATAGAACTTGGCTTGTATATTCCAATGATGGGCTTCCTCAAAATGCCCTAGGTCTTCATGAGCAAGCAAGTTGGATGCACACCCACTTAGTTTCTTTTGTTGAGCTTTCATATACTTATAGCTCTAGTGCATCCGTTGCATGGCAATCCCTACTCACTCACATTGATATCTATTGATGGGCATCTCCATAGCCGGTTGATACGCCTAGTTGATGTGAGACTATCTTCTCCCTTTTTGTCTTCTCCACAACCACCATTCTATTCCACCTATAGTTCTATATCCATGGCTCATGCTCATGTATTGCGTGAAGATTGAAAAAGTTTGACAATGTCAAAAGTATGAAACAATTGCTTGGCTTGTCATCGGGGTTGTGCATGATTTAAATACTTTGTGTGGTGAAGATAGAGCATAGCCAGACTATATGATTTTGTAGGGATAACTTTCTTTGGCCATGTTATTTTGAGAAGACATGATTACTTTGTTAGTATGCTTGAAGTATTATTATTTTTATGTCAATATTAAACTTTTATCTTGAATCTTTCAGATCTGAATATTCATACCACAATTAAGAAGAATTGCATTAAAATTGTGCCAAGTAGCATTCCACATCAAAAATTCTGTTTTTATCATTTACCTACTCAAGGACGAGCAGGAATTAAGCTTGGGTATGCTTGATACGTCTCCAACGTATCTATAATTTTTGATTGCTCCATGCTATATTATATTCTTTTTTGGACATTATTGGGCTATATTATCCACTTTTATTATTTTTGGGACTAACCTAATAACCGAAGGCCCAACCCAGAATTGTTGTTTTTTGCCTATTTTAGGGTTTAGAAGAAAAGGAATATCAAACGGAGTCCAAACGGAATGAAACCTTCGGGAACGTGATTTTCTCACCGAACATGATCCAGGAGACTTGGACCCTACATCAAGAAACAAAGGAGGAAGCCACGAGGTAGGGGGCGCGCCT
>NC_041380.1:75144439-75163075 GCF_002162155.2 Triticum dicoccoides | reverse complement strand
CTCCACCCTCGTGGGCCCCCTGTTGCTCCACCGACGTACTCCTTCCTCCTATATATACCTACATACCCCCAAACAATCAGATACAGAGCCAAAACCCTAATTCCACCGCCGTAACTTTCTGTATCCACGAGATCCCATCTTGGGGCCTGTTCCGGAGCTCCGCCGGAGGGGGCATCCATCATGGAGGGCTTCTACATCAACACCATAGCCTCTCCGATGAAGTGTGAGTAGTTTACCTCAGACCTTCGGGTCCATAGTTATTAGTAAGATGGCTTCTTCTCTCTTTTTGGATCTCAATACAATGTTCTCCCCCTCTCTTCTGGAGATCTATTTGATGTAATCTTATTTTTATGGTGTGTTTGTTGAGACCGATGAATTGTGGGTTTATGATCAAGATTAGCTATGAACAATATTTGAGTCTTCTCTGAATTCTTTTATGTATGATTGGTTATCTTTGCAAGTCTCTTCGAATTATCAGTTTGGTTTGGACTGCTAGATTGATCTTTCTTGCAATGGGAGAAGTGCTTAGCTTTGGGTTCAATCTTGCGGTGTCCTTTCCCAGTGACAGTAGGGGTAACAAGGCACGTATTGTATTGTTTCCATCGAGGATAACTAGATGGGGTTTTATCATATTGCATGAATTTATCCCTCTACATCATATCATCTTGCTTAAGGCGTTACTCTGTTTTCATGAACTTAATACTCTAGATGCATGCTGGATAGCGGTCGATGAGTGGAGTAATAGTAGTAGATGCAGGCAGGAGTCGGTCTACTTCTCTCGGACATGATGCCTATATACACGATCATACCTAGATATTCTCATAACTATGCTCAATTATGTCAATTGCTCAACAGTAATTTGTTCACCCACCATAAAATACGTATGCTCTTGAGAGAAGCCACTAGTGAAACCTATGGCCCCCGTGTCTATCTTCGTCATATTAATCTTCCAATACTTAGTTATTTCCTTTCCTTTTTACTTTGCTTCTATTTTACTTTGCATCTTTATCATAAAAATACCAAAAATATTATCTTATCATATCTATCAGATCTCACTCTCGTAAGTGACCGTGAAGGGATTGACAACCCCTTATCGTGTTGGTTGCGAGGAGTTATTTGTTTTGTGCAGGTACTAGGGACTTGCATGCAGCCTCCTACTGGATTGATACCTTGGTTCTCAAAAACTGAGGGAAATACTTACGCTACTTTGCTGCATCATCCTTTCCTCTTCAATGAAATCCAACGCAGTGCTCAAGAGGTAGCAGGGAGAAACATCATAAGATCCAAATATAATAGCAAAGCTCGCGATACATCAAGATCATGCTGACTCAAGAACATGAGAGAGAGAGATAGATAGAGAGAGAGAGAGAGAGAGATCAAACACATAGCTACTGGTACATACCCTCGGCCCCGAGGGTGAACTACTCCCTCCTCGTCATGGAGAGCGCCGGGATGATGAAGATGGCCACCGGAGAGGGATTCCCCCCTCCGGCAGGGTGCCGGAATGGGTCTAGATTGGTTTTCGATGGCTACGGAGGCTTCTGGCAGCGGAACTCCCAATCTATTGTGCTCCTCGATGTTTTTAAGGCATATGGATATATATAGGCGAAAGAAGTCGGTCAGGGGAGCCACGAGGGTGGGGGCGCACCTCCCTGCCTCATGGCTTCCTTGAAGCTTCCCTGGCGTCTACTCCAAGTCTCCTGGATTGCTTCCATTCCAAAAATAACTCTCCTGAAGGTTTCATTCCATTTGGACTCCGTTTGATATTCCTTTTCTTCGAAACACTAAAATAGGCAAGAAAACAGCAATTTGGGCTGGGCCTCCGGTTAATAGGTTAGTCCCAAAAATAATATAAAGGTGTATAATAAAGCCCATAAACATCCAAAACAGGTAATATAATAGCATGGAACAATAAAAAATTATAGATACGTTGGAGACGTATCAGATCCCATCTCAGATTTCATGGCCTCAAGCCATTTTGTGGAATCTAGGCTCATCATCACTTCCTCATAGTTCGTAGGTTTGTCATCGTCAAGTAACATGACTTCCAGAACAGGATTACCATACCACTCTGGTGCGGATCTGATTCTGATTGACCTACGAGGTTCGGTAGTAACTTGATCAGAAGTTTCATCATCATTAGCGTCCTCACTTACTAGTGTAGGAATCACTGGGACTAATTTTAGTGATGTACTACTTTCCAATAAGGGAGAAGGTACAATTACCTCGTCAAGTTCTACTTTCCTCCCACTCACTTCTTTCGAGAGAAACTCCTTCTCTAGGAAGGATCCATTCTTAGCAACAAATATCTTGCCTTCGGATCTGTGATAGAAGGTGTACCCAACAGTCTCCTTTGGGTATCCTATGAAGACATATTTCTCCGATTTGGGTCCGAGCTTATCAGGTTGAAGATTTTTCACATAAGCATCGCAGCCCCAAACTTTAAGAAATGACAACTTGGGTTTCTTGCCAAACCACAGTTCATAAGGTGTCATCTCAACGGATTTAGATGGTGCCCTATTTAACGTGAATGCAGCCGTCTCTAAAGCATAACCCAAAAATGATAGCGGTAAATCAGTGAGAGACATCATAGATCGCACCACATCTAATAAAGTGCGGTTACGACGTTCGGACACACCATTACGTTGTGGTGTTCCAGGTGGCATGAGTTGTGAAACTATTCCGCATTGTTTCAAATGAAGTCCAAACTCATAACTCAAATATTCACCTCCACAGTCAGATCGCAGAAACTTGATTTCTTGTTACGATGATTTTCCACTTCACTCTGAAATTCTTTGAACTTTTCAAATGTTTCAGACTTATGTTTCATTAAGTAGATATACCCATATCTGCTCAAATCATCTATGAAGGTGAGAAAATAATGATATCCGCCGCGAGCTTTTCAATGTTCATTGGACCACATACATCAGTATGTATGATTTCCAATAACTCTGTTGCTCGCTCCATTGTTCCGGAGAATGGAGTTTTAGTCATCTTGCCCATGAGGCATGGTTCACAAGTACCAAGTGATTCATAATCAAGTGATTCCAGAAGTCCATCAGAATGGAGTTTCTGAAGGAAATATGCCCTAGAGGCAATAATAAAGTTATTATTTATTTCCTTATATCATGATAAATGTTTATTATTCATGCTAGAATTGTATTAACCGGAAACTTAGTACATGTGTGAATACATAGACAAACAGAGTGTCACTAGTATGCCTCTACTTGACTAGCTCGTTGAATCATAGATGGTTAAGTTTCCTAGCCATAGACATGAGTTGTCATTTGATTAATGGGATCACATCATTGGAGAATGATGTGATTGACTTGACCCATTCCGTTAGCTTAGCACGATGATCGTTTAGTTTGTTGCTACTACTTTCTTCATGACTTATACATGTTCCTCAGACTATGAGATTATGCAACTACTGAATACCGTAGGAACACCTTGTGTGCTACCAAACTTCACAACATAACTGGGTGATTATAAAGGTGCTCTACAGGTGTCTCCAATGGTACTTGTTGAGTTGGCATAGATCAAGATTAGGATTTGTCACTCCGATTGTCGGAGAGGTATCTCTGGGCCCTCTCGGTAATGCACATCACTATAAGCCTTGCAAGCAATGTAACTAATGAGTTAGTTGTGGGATGATGCATTACGGAATGAGTAAAGAGACTTGCCGGTAACGAGATTGAACTAGGTATTGAGATACCGACAATCGAATCACGGGAAAGTAACATACCGATGACAAAGGGAACAATGTATGTTGTTATGCGGTTTGACCGATAAAGATCTTCGTAGAATATGTAGGAACCAATATGAGCATCCAGGTTCCGCTATTGGTTAATGACCGGAGATGAGTCTCGGTCATGTCTACATAGTTCTCGAACCCATAGGGTCCGCACGCTTAGCGTTCGCTGACGATCGATATTACGAGTTTATGTGTTTTGATGTACCGAAGGTAGTTCGGAGTCCCGGATTTGATCACGGACATGACGAGGAGTCTCGAAATGGTCGAGACGTAAAGATCGATGTATTGGAAGCCTATATTTGGAAATTGGAATGGTTCCGAGTGGTTCGGACATTTTTCCGGAGTACCGGGAGGTTACCGGAACTCCCCGGGGAGTATATGGGCCTTATTGGGCCTTAGTGGAATAGAGGAGAGGGAAGGGAAAAGAGGGAGGCGCGCCCCCCAAGCCCAATCCAAATTGGGAGGGGGGCGGGCCCCCTTTCCTTCCTCCCTCTCTCCTCCTTCCTTCCTCTCCAACTCCTACTTGGAAGGGCTCCTGCTTCTACTAGGAAAGGGGGGAATCCTACTCCCGGAGGGAGTAGGACTTCCCCAGGGCGCGCCATAGAGAGGGCCAGCCCTCCCCCTCCTCCACTCCTTTATATACGAGGGAAGGGGGCACCCCATGGACACACAAGTTGATCAGTTGATCTTTTAGCCGTATGTAGTGCCCCCCTCCAGCATAATCCACCTCGGTTGTATTGTAGCGGTGCTTAGGCGAAGCCCTGTTCTGGTAGCATCATCATCACCATCATCACGCCATCGTGCTGACGAAACTCTCCCTCGAAGCTCTACTGGATCATGAGTTCGCGTGACATCACTGAGCTGAACGTGTGCAGATCGCGGAGGTGCCATATGTTCGGTACTAGGGATCAGTCGATCGTGAAGACGTATGACTGCATCAACCACGTTGTCATAACACTTCCGCTTACGGTCTATGAGGGTACGTGGACGATACTATTCCCTCTCGTTGCTATGCATCACCATGATCTTGCGTGTGCGTAGGAAATTTTTTGAAATTACCTCGTTCCCCAATAGTTTCTTCATGTGCTTTACACCAACATGACCTAAACGGCAGTGCCACAAATAAGTTGCACTATGATTATCAACTCTGCATCTTTTGGCTTCAATGCTATGAATATGTGTATCACTACTATCAAGATTTAGTAAAAATAGACCACTCATCAAGGGTGCATGACCATAAAAGATATTACTCGTATAAATAGAACAACCATTATTCTCTGATTTAAATGAATAACCGTCTCGCATCAAACAAGATCCAGATATAATGTTCATGCTCAACACAGGCACCAAATAACAAATATTTAGGTTCAAAACTAATCCCAAAGGTAGATGTAGAGGTAGCGTGCCGACGGCGATCACATCGACTTTGGAACCATTTCCCACGCGCATCGTCACCTCGTCCTTAGCCAATATTTGCTTAATTCGTAGCCCCTGTTTCGAGTTGCAAATTTTAGCAACTGAACCAGTATCGAATACCCAAGCACTACTGCGAGCATTAGTAAGGTACACATCAATAACATGTATATCAAATATATCTTTCACTTTTCCATCCTTCTTCTCCGCCAAATACTTGGGGCAGTTCCGCTTCCAGTGACCAGTTCCTTTGCAGTAGAAGCACTCAGTCTCAGGCTTAGGTCCAGACTTGGGTTTCTTTACTTGAGCAGCAACTGTCTTGCTATTTTTCTTGAAGTTCCCCTTCTTCCCTTTACCTTTTTTCTTGAAACTGGTGGTCTTGTTGACCATCAACACTTGATGCTCCTTTTCGATTTCTACCTCCGCAGCCTTTAGCATTGTGAAGAGCTCAGGAATCGTCTTATCCATCCCTTGCATATTATAGTTCATCACGAAGCTCTTGTAGCTTGGTGGCAGTGATTGAAGAACTCTATCAATGACACTATCATCAGGAAGATTAACTCCCAGTTGAGTCAAGTGGTTGTGGTACCCAGACATTCTAAGTATATGTTAACTGACAGAACTATTCTCCTCCATCTTGCAGCTATAAAACTTATTGAGACTTCATGTCTCTCAATCTAGGCATTTTCTTGAAATATTAACTTCAACTCCTGGAACATCTCATATGCTCCATGACGTTCAAAACGTTATTGAAGTCCCGGTTCTAAGCTGAAAAGCATGGCACACTGAACTATCGAGTAGTCATCAGCTTTGCTCTGCCAGGTTTTCACAACATCTGGCGTTGCTCCTGCAGCGGGTTTGTCACCTAGCGGTGCTTCCAGGATGTAATTCTTCTGTGCAGCAATGAGGATAATCCTCAAGTTATGGACCCAGTCCGTGTAGTTGCTACCATCATCTTCCAACTTAGCTTTCTCTAGGAATGCATTAAAATTCAACGGAACAACAACACAGGCCATCTATCTGCAACAACATAGACATGCAAAGTACTATCAGTTACTAAGTTCATGATAAATTAAAGTTCAATTAATCAAATTACTTAAGAACTCCCATTTAGATAGACATCTCTCTAATCATCTAAGTGATCACATGATCCATATCAACTAAACCATGTCCGGTCATCACGTGATATGGAGTAGTTTTCAATGGTGAACATCACTATGTTGATCATATCTACTATATGATTCATGCTCGACCTTCCGGTCTCAGTGTTCCGAGGCCATATCTACATATGCTAGGCTCGTCAAGTTTAACCCGAGTATTCTGCATGTGCGAAATTGGCTTGCACCCGTTGTATGTGAACGTAGAGCTTATCACACCCGATCATCACGTGGTGTCTCGGCACGATGAACTGTAGCAACGGTGCATACTCAGGGAGAACACTTATACCTTGAAATTTAGTGAGACATCATCTTATAATGCTACCGTCGAACTAAGCAAAATAAGATCCATAAAGGATAAACATCACATGTAATCAATATAAGTGATATGATATGGCCATCATCATCTTGTGCCTTTGATCTCCATCTCCAAAGCACCGTCACGATCACAATCGTCACCGGCTTGACACCTTGATCTCCATCGAAGCATCATTGTCGTCTCGCCAACTATTGCTTCGACGACTATCGCTACCGCTTAGTGATAAAGTAAAGCAATTACATGGCGATTGCATTTCAACAATAAAGCAACAACCATATGGCTCCTGCCAGTTGCTGATAACTGTGTTACAAAACATGATCATCTCATACAATAAAATTTAGCGTCATATCTTGACCATATCACATCACAACATGCCCTGCAAAAACAAGTTAGACGTTCTCCACTTTGTTGTTGCAAGTTTTATGTGGCTGCTACGGGCTGAGCAAGAACTGTTCTTACCTACGCATCAAAAACCACAACACGGTATAGTGATTGCTTTTTGATCTTCAGAAAGAACCTTGTTCATTGAACCCGATTCAACTAAAGTTGGTGAAACTGACACCCACCAGCCACCTGTGTGCGAAGCACGTCGGTAGAACTAGTCTCGCGTAAGCGTACACGTAATGTCGGTCTAGGCCTCTTCATCCAACAATACCGCCGAATCAAGAAACAACTAGTGACGGCAAGCAATATGTATATACCCACGCCCACAACTCCTTTGTGTTTTACACGTGCATATAACATCTATGCATAAACCTGGCTCTGATACCACTGTTGGGGAACGCAGTAATTTCAAAAAAATTCCTACGCACACTCAAGATCATGGTGATGCATAGCAATGAGAGGGAAGAGTGTTGTCTATGTACCCTCGTAGACCGTAAGAGGAAGCGTTATGACAATGCGGTTGATGTAGTCATACGTCTTCACGATCGACCGATCCTAGCACGTAAGGTACGGCACCTCTGCGATCTACACACGTTCGGCTTGGTGACGTCCCATGAACTCACGATCCAGCAGAGTGTCGAGGGAGAGCTTTGTCAGCCTGACGGCGTGATGATGGTGATGATGATGCTACCAGAATAGGGCTTCGCCTAAGCACCGCTACGATATGACCGAGGTGGACTATGGTGGAGGGGGCACCGCACACGGCTAGAAAACAATCAGCTTGTGTGTTCTAGGGTGCCCCCTGCCCCTGTATATAAAGGAGCAAGGGGGGAGGCCGGCCGGCCTAGGGGCGCACCAAGGAGAGGGGGAGTCCTCCTCCTAGTAGGAGTAGGACTCTCCTTTTCCTAGTCCAACTAGGAAGGGGGAAGGGGAAAGGAAGGAGAGGAGAGAGGGAGGAAAGAGGGCCCCCCCTCCTTGTCCAATTCGGACTCCCAAGGGGGGGCGCGGCCAGCCCTAGGCCCCTCCCTCTCTCAAACACAAGGCCCATGTAGGCCCATTAGTTCCCCTGGGGGGTTCCGATAACCCCCCGACACTCCGATAAATATCCGGTGACCCCCGGAACTCATCCGGTGTCCGAATATAGTCGTCCAACATATCAATCTTTATGTCTCGACCATTTCGAGACTCCTCGTCATGTCCATGATCACATCCGGGACTCCGAACTATCTTCGGTATATCAAAACACATAAACTCATAATACCGATCGTCACCGAACGTTAAGCGTGCGGACCCTACGGGTTCGAGAACTATGTAGACATGACCGAGACACGTCTCCGGTCAATAACCAATAGCAGAACCTGGATGCTCATATTGGTTCCTACATATTCTATGAAGATCTTTATCGGTCAAACTGCATAACGATATACGTTGTTCCCTTTGTCCTCGGTATGTTACTTGCCCGAGATTCGATCGTCGGTATCTCAATACCTAGTTAAATCTTGTTACCGGCAAGTCTCTTTACTCGTTCTTTAATGCTACATCCCATAACTAACCGAGAGGGCCCAGAGATACCTCTCCGACAATCGGAGTGACAAATCCTAATCTCGATCTATGCCAACTCAACAAACACCATTGGAGACACCTGTAGAGCACCTTTATAATCACCCGGTTACATTGTGACGTTTGGTAGCACACAAAGTGTTCCTCCGGTATTCGGGAATTGCATGATCTCATAGTCATAGGAACATGTATAAGTTATGGAGAAAGTAATAGCAACAAACTAAACGATCATTGTGCTAAGATAACGGATGGATCAAGTCAATCACATCATTCTCTAATGATGTGATCCCGTTAATCAAATGACAACTGATGTCTATGGTTAGGAAACATAATCATCATTGATTCAACGAGCTAGTCAAGTAGAGGCAAACTAGTGACACTCTGTTTGTCTATGTATTCACACATGTACTAAGTTTCCGGTTAATACAATTCTAGCATGAATAATAAACATTTATCATGATATAAGGAAATATAAATAACAACTTTATTATTGCCTCTAGGGCATATTTCCTTCAATATTTGATTCTAGCATTCAAAGACTTTTCTTTCAGCTTAGCTAACAGTTTCTTAAGATCATATCTATCTTTGCAAGCTAAAAGATCTCTAGCAGTTTCTTCATCCATAACATAACCCTTAGGCACATCAGGCAATTCATATCTAGGGGGAGAATCTTCGTCATCACTTTCATCAATATTATCAGTTTGAATAATTTCATTCTCTCTAACCCTAGCAAGTTGTTCATCAAGAAATTCACCTAATGGCACAGTATTATCAAGCATAGAAGTAGTTTCATCATAAGTATAATGTATAGAAGAAGTGGCATCAACAATAACATGCGACATACCAGAATCAATAGCATGTGTAGGTGTTGCGAGTTTACTCAAAATAGAAGGTGAATCAAGTGCAGAGCTAGATGGCAGTTTCTTACCTCCCCACCCCTCGTAGTTGAGGGAAAAATCTTGGTTCTTTCATCTTTCAAGTTCCTCATATTGATCAACAGATATAAATCCCAAGTGACTCAAAGAATAGAGCTATACTCCCCGGCAACGGCGCCAGAAAATAGTCTTGATAACCCACAAGTATAGGGAATTGCAATAGTTTTCGAGGGTAGAGTATTCAACCCAAATTTATTGATTCAACACAAGGGGGGCCAAAGAATATTCTCAAGTATTAACAGTTGAGGTGTCAATTCAAGCGCACCTGAAGGACTTAATATCTGCAGCAAAGTATTTAGTAGCAAAGTAATATGGAAGTAGCGGTAATGGTGGTAAAAGTAACATTAGTAGTTTTTGTTGTGATTGTAACAGTGGCAACAGAAAAGTAACTAAGCAAAGATCAATATGTGAAAATCTCATAGGCAATGGATCAGTGATGGATAATTATGTCGGATGTGATTCCTCATGCAACTGTTATAACATAGGGTGACACAGAACTAGCTCCAGTTCATCAATGCAATGTAGGCATGTATTCCAAATATAGTCATACGTGCTTATGGAAAAGAACTTGCATGAGATCTTTTGTCCTACCCTCCCATGGAAGCGGGGTCCTATTGGAAACTAAAGGATATTAAGGCCTCCTTTTAATAGAGTACCGAAACAAAGCATTAACACTTAGTGAATACATGAACTCCTCAAACTATAGTCATCACCGGGAGTGGTCCCGATTATTGTCACTTTGGGGTTACCGGATCATAACACATAGTAGGTGACTATTGACTTGCAAAATAGGATCAAGAACTCACATATATTCATGAAAACATAATAGGTTCAGATCTGAAATCATGGCACTCGGGCCCTAGTGACAAGCATTAAGCATAGCAAACTCATAGCAACATCAATCTTAGAACATAATGGATACTAGGGATCAAACCCTAACAAAACTAACTCGATTATGATTACTATTGTGCCTCATGAAAATGGCTCCCACCCCACCCCCACCCACGCCGATAGGCTCTCCGGCAATCTCCCTTTCTAGCCACTAAATTCCCAAACCAATCCACTCATTCTCTCCGGCGTCACCTCCTCTCTACGTGGATCACCATCTTCGATGGATCAAGGTTCTGGTTCTACCCTTGGCTTGGATTTCTCCAAGGGGCTGGTTTTTGCAAATGAGATCTACAGATCTTGTGGCGTCTCGGTTCATCCTTCGGAGGGCATGGATTCTTTCATCATGGTGGTCTCGTTCAGTAGGCATGATTTCCGCCTTTCAGAGGATTTGGTTGCTGCAGCGCTTGAGGCCGCTATTGGTGGATCGGCCATTGAGTTCATGGTTTCCATTATACGTGACAAGGTATTCTCCTTTCATGTTTCATGCAAAAAAGTTGGTCTCTATGTTCTTGCGCTTCGGTCTTTCGCTTGTGAGCATTTTAAGTGTTTCTTCCACCTTTGGGGCCATGGTGGTCCAAATTAGAGACGTGAGGTCTTGATTTGGAGAAAAGAGTGTGATGCTGAATGGATTTTTGTTAGTCCTACCAAACGTCGCGTGACAATGGGTATGATGGCCATGCATAAACCTCCTGTTAAATCTTCTCTCAAGTCTGCCACTAGTTGCAGGAAGAAACTTTCATTCGCTATGTTTCAAAATTATCCTGCCTGCAAGGGTTATCAATACCCGGCCACGCAAACATGCATTGACACTATCCAGGATGTGGGTTATGTTCTTAATCAACATGAGTGTGTCATTATTCATTCTCCTCCGGCGTCGGAGCTCTAGTGGACGGTGGCCACTCCACCAATCTGTTTTGGAACGGTCCCTCTGCCACCCGCTCGATCTGCGTCAATCTCGCAAGAGCTGGTTCCTCAATCTTCGATGCATCTGTTGGGCGGATCTGGGATTTTTTCAAATCACCACCCTCCTGCTTTACCAGCAATTGATGGGCCCATTGTGTCATCAAGGGCCGTTTCTGCCCAGCCTAGCAGCCCATCTTCTGAGTCACACGTAATCTCTTCGGGCCCAGTCAATGCTGAATCTCCCAATGCATGGCAAGTCAATCAGAATCATAACTTATCTCCCACCCGAATTTTGGGCTGGTCTGTTGAGGATTTGGATGGATTTTCTTCTATGGTTGATGAAATGGCGTTTAATGTCTGGAAATGCCACAGCTGCTTTTCTATGGCACATATCACCTCCAGTTGCACCAATCAAACGCGTTGTCGCCGTTGTTTTCGGCCAGGCCACAGGGCAAAATCTTGCACAGGATCTGCACCGTCAGGAAGTTTTAGGTGGGTCCCGTGCGTCATTGAGAGTCCATCTGACAGCCCGCCACCGACTTTACGGCTTCACGCCTCGAGTTCCCTCCACCCTACCCCTGCAGCCTGCCCATTGATACGTCACGTCGACGAGTTGCATCTAGCATCGTCATCAGAGCCTACTTCGCCTCCACCTCCGCCACCCCCATTACCTCCATCCCCTCCAGCTCCGCCTCCACCACCACCCCCATTACCACCATCTCCCTCAGCTCCACCACCCACACCAGATACGCCGCCAACACCTCCACCATTGTCGCGTTCATCGTCAGCAACTTCTTTGGCGATGGCCAACTTTGAGCTGGATCCTCTGTCGTACGTGCCGCCGAGCTTCAAGATCATTGATGGAGGGCCGCTTCGTCTCCCTCACACCTTTTTTGCTCCAGCTGCTGCACCTGACAGAAGGCATGAGGAGTATGCGATTGGCATCGTCGAGCCAGCGTCGTTGCCAGAGGAGATTCAACTCTACCGTAACATGGTTAGTGACTTTGTTGTTAATCAGTTGGAGAGAGATGTTCTCGATGTTCAGCCATGGATTCAGGGAGTCGGATTGTTCCGTTTCCATAGTTCAATCTCTAGGCAAATTATGGTGGATCATCCACCCTTTGATTTGGGCAATGATCGCTTTGTTCGTTTTATTCCGCATGATGAGGGAATCAATTACAGAGCTGTTCAGGGTTTTCACCGTGGTTGGGTCATGCTCTTGGGAGTTCCCCTGGATTATCATCGGCCGCAATATATTGCAGATGTGATTAGCACTTTTGGTCGTTTCCACTCTTGGCATCAGGCTGATCCTCTGCTGGTGCGGACTCTGGCATATGTGTCCTTCCCTGCCCCCTCTATGGTGCCTCGAGGTGTGGTCTATTGGGAGTTCGGAGATTTTGGTGGTACTAGGGTTTCATGGTTTGCTCCAGTCTATGTTCTATCTGCGGATTTTGTGGATGTGTTGCCTGCAGATGAAGATCCTATGTCGTTCGATGGAAATCCACACCCCCTCCCTGGCCAGATGCACTTCAACAATCACAACTGGGTACTGCCGGAGTTTCCTGAACTAGGCTGGAATGATGTGCCTCCACCTGTTGTTGACAATGATAATGTGCAGCAGGATGCCGTCCCTGACAATGCTGCCGCACCTGAGGAACCTGTTCAATCTCAAGAGTCCATGGTGCTGCAAGTTTCGGATGATTCAGTTAATAATGGCAATGGCCTTGATGATGTTCACAATGCTGATGTTGCTCCCCTTCACCCTGTAGCTCAACTTCCAGCTTAGCAGGTTCTCCATATTGGTCGGGTTCTAAAGGTTTTTGGCCCAATTCTGCCCCCACAGATGCAGTGGACTCCTACTTTTAGTAAGTACATGCAGCAATTTGATTCGGCAGTCATCCCGCGACCTTTGCAGATGCCTTTGTTTAACCTCATTAAGCAACCTTGGAGTCACAGCCTTTCTATTGGGAGTATGGATCTCAGCTTGTAGCCGCCTCCGTCTGCTCCTGAGGTCTTCTGTCAGCTTTCATCAGTCAAGCGCCCAGTTGCTCGTGCGCTCTGCTTCGATGAGCCATCTGAATTGTCTGAACCTGTCTCTGAGAAGTTTCAATTCTCTGTTATGCCTGTTATCAACAATAAGAGATCTCGTAAATCTACATTTGTTGGCCCGATTCTTCTGGATTCCCAAGTCCATCGTAGTGCCCGGCTTCGCACCTTGCGTGGTGGTTTTTGTCAGGCGCCCCCAGGATCAATCAGTCCACGGTTTGTCAAGCACACCAAGATCGCAAAACTAGTGCCCGGCCTGTTCAGTCTGCAGCCACTCCTGATGAGCCAGTTGTGCCTCCTCCAACTGCAATTGCTGACCTTCAACGCATTGGTACACACCTACGGATTGCCCCTGAGAAGATCACAGCGGAGAAGCTTGTAGCTGATCCTTCTGAAGCCACTCCTTCCAAGGATACTGATGATGAATGAAGTCTGCCACATCATGGGTCGCTGGCGAACCCATTTAATCGCCACTTATCTTTGCTTTTGTTACTTGATGTTGAACCTTATGAGGCTGCTCCGTGGATGTTGTAGGTCATTGCGTGATCTACTTTTGCTTTTCTTCCCTTTAGTTTGTAATGAATCAGACAATCTTTAGAGACTGGAAGATATTGTGTTGGAATGTGCATGGTCTTAACTCTGAATCAAGGCAACTTGCAGTTAAGCAAAAGATAGATGAAAGTGGGTGCTCTATCATCTGTTTGCAAGAAACTAAATGCATGCATATCGATCAGCATTTTCTTAGGAAATTTTGTCCTCGACGCTTCAATAATTTTGTGTATATGCCATCGTCTGGGGCTTTTAGTGGTCTCCTGATTATTTGGAATTCGGCTTTATTTTCTGGGAAATTAATTCAAGCCCACTCCTATGGCATCATTGTGGAATTTGCATCTACACACACTTCTGAAGTTTGGACTTTAGTGTCAGTTTATGGTCCTTGCCAGAATCCTGCTCGAGATGAATTTGCCCAGTGGTTATATAATCTCAACATACAAATTGCTGAGAAATGGCTACTTTTAGGTGATTTTAATTTCATGCGATCCTTGGAAAACCGTAATTTACCAGGGGGTAATGTTAATGATATTTTTCTTTTTAATGAAATTATTGGTCACCTAGGTTTAGTGGAATTACCAATAAAAGGTAGGCAATTTACTTGGTCCAATATGCAAATAAGTCATCTTCTGGAGCAGATTGACTGGTTCTTCACCACGGTATCTTGGACCTCTGATCACCCTAATACAATGGTCATGCCCCTGACACGGGCATCATCAGATCATGTACCTTGTGTGGTCTCTATCGCCACTTCTATTCTGAAAGCCAAGGTCTTCCGTTTTGAAAATTATTGGGTAAACCTCCCAGGTTTTGCTAAATGTGTCTTTGAAGTTTGGAACATGCCTGTTCAGAGGTCTTCTGTTGCTGGTACAATTTCGGCCAAGTTTAAAGCCCTCTGTTATGCTCTTAAGAGGTTGCACGTAAGCCTTTCGAAGGTTAAGGGCCTAATTGCTGATTGCAACAAGGTGATCCTGCACTTTGATGGTTTGGAGGAACTTCGGTCGCTCACTTGGCCAGAGATAAATTTTCATAAAATTGTTAAGCTCCATCTTGAGGATATTCTTCGTTTGCAATTTATCTACTGGAAACAGCGCTGTACCATCAGATTCATCAAAGTGGGCGAGGAAAACACGAAATTTTTCCATGCCAGGCTACAGAACAATACCAAAGGAATACCATCACCTCCATTAAAAATGCTGCAGGTGAGGTTGTGACTGATCATCATCAGTTAGCTTCCATGTTTTGGTCTGATTTCAAGCAGCGCATGGGCCAAGCCAAGGGTATTCGCATGACCTTTGATCTTGATAACCTCCTGACTAGAGTCGAGGGACTTGAGGCTTTATCCAGGCCTTTCACTGATGCTGAAGTGGAGGAGGTCATTACACATTTACCGTCTGACCGTGCCCCTGGCCCGGATGGATTTACAGGCCTATTCCTGAAGAAATGTTGGAGTGTTCTTAAGCCAGACTTTATGAAGTTGGTTGCTGAGTTTTATGGAGGAAATTGCAGCTCGGAATGTCTTAACACATCTCTCATTACTCTCATTCCTAAAAAGTTAAGCCCTCAGACTGTTGGTGACTTTCAGCCAATCTCTTTAACCAATACATGTCTTAAGTTCTTAACCAAACTTCTGGCGAATCGGTTGCAGAAAGTAATCCTCCAATGCATCCACCGTAACCAATATGGCTTCCTCAAGTGTTGCTCTATCCAAGACTGCCTTGCATGGTGTTTTGAATATATACACTAGTGCAAAGCTTCAAAGAGGCCCATTGTTTTATTGAAGCTGGATTTCACCAAAGCGTTTGACATGATTGAGAATGATGCCATCCTCAGAATTCTTAAGTACAAGGGCTTTGATGATAGTTGGAATGGTTGGGTCAGTAACCTTCTTTCATCTAGTTCTTCTGCGGTACTGTTAAATGGAGTTCCTGGCCAACATTTTCAGTGCAAGTGTAGTGTTCGTCAAGGCGATCCTCTATTGCCTCTCCTCTTTTTCATTGCGGTGGATCTTCTACAATCTGTGGTCAATGACATGTGCACTCATAATATCCTCAGCTTACCAATCCCAACGAGGTCTAACGACTATCTGATTGTTCAGTATGCGGACGACACACTGATAGTTTTGCCAGCGGTTGACAACCAATTGATTGCTCTCAAGGATATGTTACACAATTTTGCTGAATCCACGGGTTTGCGTGTCAACTTCAGTAAATCTCCCCTCATCCCAATGAACATGTCTGAGGAAGAAGGAATTCGTCTTGTTGCTCTACTTGGATGCTCTGTAGGATCAATGCCCTTCATGTATCTTGGTCTACCAATGGGCACCTCTAGGACGACCATTTACGATATGTTGCCTCTTGTTGATCGCATCGAGAGAAGATTATCTGCAACTTCTTGTCTCCTCAACCAAGGCAGTAGGCTTCAACTCCTGCAGTCAGCCCTCACGTCCATGCCCATTTACTTTCTCTGCTCCTTATCTATACCACAAGGTATCCTCAAGCAGATTGAAAGGATTGAATGGCAGTGTCTTTGGAGGGGGAATACTGAAACTCCAAGACAATCTCTAGCTGCATGGGAGTTGGTTTGCAAGCCAAAGAAGTATGGAGGGCTGGGAGTCACTCGTTTAGGAGTGCAAAATGAAGCTCTCCTGATCAAACATCTGTTCAAGTTCTTCAATAAGAAAGATGTCCCATGGGTTAACCTCATTTGGGATTCCTATTACCATTCCTCAGCCCCACAAGTTACTCAGCTATGTGGCTCCTTTTGGTGGCGTGATGTGCTCAAGCTGTATGAAAAGTTCTGTTTGCTTGCCACACCACAAGTGCATGCTGGAGATACTGTGGTTTTCTGGCTTGATCGTTGGCAAATTGACAACAGAATAATTGCTCTTAAGGATCGATTCCCTAGACTTCATTCATTTGCCATTGATGACACGATAACAGTCAAGGACTTCTTTTCTTACCAGTCGACTGTTGAAGATTTTCATCTACCTTTCTCTTCGGAGGCATATCTGGAACTAACTCAACTCCAGACTTTGTTATAGCCCATAAGCTTGCAGTCAGAGGAGAAGGATGTTTGGAAATGGCCATCTAAAACTAGAGAGCATCAATCTAAACTCTACTATGAGTTCACCTTCTCCCATTTGAGGATTGACCCACTTTTCAAATATATTTGGAAATTCTCCTATACCCTCAAGATCAAGGTTTTTGGATGGCTTTTATTGATGGATCGTCTTAACACATGGGACATGATGCAGAGAAGGCACTGGAATATCCAGGATGATACTTGTGTTCTTTGCCAGTCTTCCTTTCATGGAGATAGAGTCCACCTCTTTTTCTCTTGCAATTTTAGTCAAAGAGTATGGAACTATCTTGGGATTTCCTGGCCAGCAGCATCCAATCAGTCTACTTTCGTGATGGCTTCAGCTTCTAAGAAGGATTTCAATAAGCCTTTCTATTCTGAGGTGGTTTTTACTGCTACATGGAACATTTGGATGCAGAGGAATGGCAAGATCTTTAGAAATGAGACCCCAAGTTTTAGAGCTTGGAGGAGGAATTTTGTGCATGATCTGTCCTTACTAGCTCACAGAATCAAATGTAAATATAGGGACAGTCTGTTAGCTTGGATAGCCTCTCTCCCCTAACTCTCTGTGCAAGTATGATCGCTCTCTTTGTAAGTTTTGTTTTCTTTTCTTTAGTTTTACAGAGAACCTTTTGTTTTTTGGAATGAATAAAGGGTTGTGAGGCTATTGCCTTGCAGTATATAGTCAAAAAAAACTAACTCGATTACATGATAAATCTCATCCAACCCATCACCGTCCAGCAAGCCTACGATGGAATTACTCACGCACGGCGGTGAGCGTCATGAAATTGGTGATGGAGGAAGGTTGATGATGACGATGGCGATAGATTCCCCTCTCCGGAGCCCTGAACGGACTCCACATCAGCCATCCCGAGAGATATTAGGGCTTGGCGGCAGCTCCGTATCGTAAAACGTGATGAATCCTTCTTCCTGATTTTTTTCTCCCTGAACATGAATATATAGAGTTGGAGTTGACGTTCGGGGAGCCTCAGGGGGGCCATGAGGCAGGGTGTGCCCCAGGGGGGGCGCGCCCTGCACCCTCGTGGACAGGGTGTGGGCCCTCGTGTTGATTCTTTTGCCGGTATTTTTTATTTATTCCAAAACGTGTCTCCACTGATTTTCAGGTCATTCCGAGAACTTTTATTTCTGCACAAAAATTACGCCATGGCAATTCATACTGAAAACAATGTCAGTCCGGGTTAGTTCCATTCAAATCATGCAAGTTAGAGTCCAAAACAAGGTCAAAAGTGTTTGGAAAAGTAGATACGATGGAGACGTATCACCGCCGAAGAGTCCAGAATCACTAGATCCAATCTAGACACCATCACGGAGGGGTTTGATACGTCTCCAACGTATCTATAATTTTTGATTGTTCCATGCTATTATATTATCTGTTTTGGATGTTAATGGGCTTTATTTTACACTTTTATATTATTTTTGGGACTAACCTATTAACCGGAGGCCCAGCCCAAATTGTTGTTTTTTTGCCTATTTCAGTGTTTCGCCGAAAAGGGATATCAAACGGAGTCCAAACGGAATGAACCCTTCAGGAGTGTTATTTTTGGAACAAACGTGATCCAGGGGACTTGGAGTGGACGTCAAGAAACAATCAAGGAGGCCACGAGGTAGGGGGCGCGCCTA
>NC_041380.1:75121675-75144095 GCF_002162155.2 Triticum dicoccoides | reverse complement strand
TACTTCTTCCTCCTATATATATCCATATACCCCGAGAACACCTAGGAGCACCACGAAACCCTATTTCCACCGCCGCAACCTTCTGTACCCAAGAGATCCCATCTTGGGGCCTTTTCCGGAGCTCCATCGGAGGGGGCATTGATCACGGAGGCCCTCTACATCAACTCCATGGCCCCTCCGATGATGTGTGCGTAGTTTACTTCAGACCTTCGGGTCCATAGTTATTAGCTAGATGGCTTCTTCTCTCTCTTTGTATCTCAATACAAAGTTCTCGATTCTCTTGGAGATCCATTCAATGTAATCTTCTTTTGCGGTGTGTTTGTCGAGATCCGATGAATTGTGGGTTTATGATCAAGTTTATCTATGAACAATATTTGAATCTTCTTTGAATTCTTTTATGTATGATTGGTTTATCTTTGCGAGTCTCTTCGAATTATCAGTTTGGTTTGGCCTACTAGATTGATCTTTCTTGCAATGGGAAAAGTTCTTAGCTTTGGGTTTAATCTTGCGGTGCTCGATCCCAGTGACAGAAAGGGAAACGACATGTATTGTATTGTTGCCATCGAGGATAAAAAGATGGGGTTTATATCATATTGCATGAGTTTATCCCTCTACATCATGTCATCTTGCTTAAGGCGTTACTCTGTTCTTATGAACTTAATACTCTAGATGCATGCTGGATAGTGGTTGATGTGTGGAGTAATAGTAGTAGATGCAGGCAGGAGTCGGTCTACTTGTCACGGACGTGATGCCTATATACATGATCATACCTAGATATTCTCATAATTATTTGCTTTTCTATCAATTGCTCGATAGTAATTTGTTCACCCACCGTAATACTTATGCTATCTTGAGAGAAGCCACTAGTGAAACCTATGGCCCCCAGGTCTATTCTCCATCATACAAGTTTCCAATCTATTTTATTTTGCAATCTTACTTTCAATCTATATCATAAAAATACCAAAAATATTTATCTTATTATTATTATCTCTATCAGATCTCACTCTTGCAAGTGACCCTGAAGGGATTGACAACCCCTTTAACACGTTGGTTGCGAGGTTCTTATATGTTTGTGTAGGTATGAGGTGACTCGCGCGTGGTCTCCTACTGGATTGATACCTTGGTTCTCAAAAACGGAGCGAAATACCTTTCCTCCTCCAGGGAAAACCAACGCAGTGCTCAAGAGGTAGCAAGAAGGATTTCTGGCGCTGTTGCCGGGGAGATCTACGCCAAGTCAAGATATACCAAGTACCCATCACAAACTCTTATCCCTCGCATTACATTATTTTCCATTTGCCTCTTGTTTTCCTCTCCCCCACTTCACCCTTGCCATTTTATTCGCCCTTTTTCCGTTCGCCTTCTTCTCGTATGTATCTTTCTTTGTGTTTCCATCTGCCTTCTTTTTGCTTGCATCTTTGCTTGCTAAAAATCTATTGATATGGATCCACTTAAAGTGTTCTACTTGGATCATCTTCGATCCTTATGCGCTCGTGCTGAAACCCCAACTAGCCTAGTTGATGGGAAATCTTTAGATGAGCAAGCTCATTTTGTGCGTCACCGTTTGTCTGAAAAGGGGATACTCTTATGGGATCAAATAAACAGGTTGATATGTTATGCTTGGAATCTTTGTCAAATTTGTGATCTTACTTGTTGCTCTAAGAACCCTAAAAAACACATCCCCTACCTATGTGAGTTTAATGATAATGAAATCTTATCATCTTATGCAAAGGGTGTTTACAGTTACTACGATATCGAACAAATTAAAGAATTTGTTGCTTTTAAGGGTGCTTATGAAGTTGCTTCTTTGTTTGAAAAGTATGATATTACTCTCTACGAATCTGAAAATTTGGACATACTTAAATATTGCTATGAAAACTATGCTCATAATGTGTATGTCAAAGAATTTATTGAAAAAATGACCGTTGCTTCGGAAGAAAATAATGATATGCATGAATCTATAGATAATTATGATTCCGATGATTTGATTGAAATATCCCTTGATGAACATGATGCTTGCTATTCTTGTTGCCATGATACCAATATTTCTGAAGATGAGTTTGCTATAGTTCCTTATGTTAAACATGAGATCATTGCTCTTCCACCCATACTTGATAGTTCCTTTGATGAAAGATTGCAATTATGTTATTATAAATTCTCTTCATGTCAATTGTGTTAATGATATGCAAAACCCTAAGCTTGGGTATTCTAGTTTTGCTATGTCTACTACTTGTTGCAATGATCACGATTGGGGTGATTCTTCTTTTGATCTTGAAAATTTATTCAAGCCCCATGATGAATATGAGATTGATAATAGTGTTTGCAATATTATTGAAAGTGGGTTTGGAAGAGTGTTAACTTTAGATCCCACATATTTGTAGAATGTTCAATCTTATGAAGTTTTTGATAAAAGTGGGTTTGGAAAGGTCATGACTTTAGTTAATGTTAATCCCACTGTTTTGGAAGAGTGTCAACTTTGCATACATGTGGATCGTGTTAAGAATATGTTTTGTGATAGCTATATTGTTGAATTTTCTTATGATCCTACATGTAATTATTATGAGAGAGGAAAATATGGTGGTAGAAATTTTCATGTTACTAAATTACCACTCGTTATGTTGAGATTGCTATTGTTTCTTTCCGCTTCCTTGCATATGCTAGTTTTTGCTTGCCTTGATAATTTGTTTGCCTATAAGATGCCTATGCATAGGAAGTATGTTAGACTTAGATGTGTTTGTTACGTGTTTTATGATGCTCTCTTTGTGCTTCAATTCTTGTCTTTCATGTGAGCATCGTTGAAATCTTTTGCCTAGCTAAAAGGCTTTAAACGATAGCGCTTGTTGGGAGGCAACCCAATTTTATTTGTATTCCTTGATTTTTATTCCTGTTTAGTAATAAATAATTTATCTAGCCTATGTTTTGGTTGTGTTTTTTGTGTTATAGTGTTTGTGCCAAGTAGAACCGTTGGGAAGACTTGGGGAAAGTCTTTTTGATCTTGCTCTAAAAAACAGAAACTTTAGCGCTCACGAGAATTGCTGCCATTTTTGTTTGGAGAGTGATATTTAGTTAATTATTTTTGCAGATGATTAATAGATAAATTTATCACGTCCACCAATTTATTTTATAATTTTTGGGGTTCCAGAAGTTTGCGTTAGTTACAGATTACTACAGACTGTTCTGTTTTTGACAGATTCTGTTTTTCGTGTGTTGTTTGCTTATTTTTATGAAACTATGGCTAGTAATAGAGTTTATGAACCATAGAAAAGTTGCAATACAGTAGGTTTAACACCAATATAAATAAATAATGAGTTCATTACAGTACCTTGAAGTGGTCTTTTATTTTCTTTCGCTAACGGAGCTCACGAGATTTTCTGTTAAGTTTTGTGTTGTGAAGTTTTCAGGTTTTGGGTAAAGTTTAGATGGATTATGGAACAGGGAGTGGCAAGAGACTAATCTTGGGGATGACCAAGGCACCCGAAGGTAAATCCAAGGACACCAAAAATCCTAAGCTTGGGTATGCCCCAGAAGGCATCCCCTCTTTTGTCTTCATTCATCGGTAACTTTACTTCGAGCTATATTTTTATTCACCACATGATATATGTTTTTCTTGGAGCGTCTTGCATGATTTGAGTCTTTGATTTTTGTTTTGCCACAATAATCCTTGCTGTACACACCTTTTTATAGAGAGACACCTGAATCGGAATTTGTTAGAATACTCTATGTGCTTCACTTATATCTTTTGAGCTATATAATTTTTTCTCTATGTGCTTCACTTATATCTTTTAGAGCACGGTGGTGGTTTTATTTTATAGAAATAATTGATCTCTCATGCTTCACTTATATTATTTTGAGATTCCTTTAGAACAACATGGCAAATTGCTTTTAGGCATTATAAAAACTTTCATATAAGTGCATTGAATACTATGAGAAGTTTGATACTTGATAATTGTTTTGAGATATGGAAATGGTGATATTAGAGTCATGCTAGTTGAGTAGTTGTGAATTTGAGAAATACTTGTGCTGAAATTTGTGATTCCGTAGCATGCATGTATGGTGAACCGTTATGTGATGAAGTTGGAGCATGATTTATTTATTGATTGCCTTCCTTATGAGTGGCGGTCGGGGACGAGCGATGGTCTTTTCCTACCAATCTATCCCCCTAGGAGCATGCGCGTAGTACTTTGTTTCGATAACTAATAGATTTTTGCAATAAGTATGTGAGTTCTTTATGACTAATGTTGAGTCCATGGATTATACGCACCCTCACCCTTCCACATTTGCTAGCCTCTCTAGTACCGCGCAACTTCCACCGGTACCATAAACCCACCATATACCTTCCTCAAAACAGCCACCATACCTACCTATTATGGCATTTCCATAGACATTCCGAGATATATTGCCATGCAACTTTCCACCATTCCATTTGTTATGACACGCTTCATCATTGTCATATTGCCATGCATGATCACGTAGTTGACATCGTATTTGTGGCAAAGCCACCATTCATAATTTTTTCATACATGTCACTCTTGATTCATTCCCGGTACACCACCGGAGGCATTCACATAGAGTCATATTTTGTTCTAACTATTGAGTTGTAATTCTTGAGTTGTAAGTAAAAATAAGTGTGATGATCATCATTATTAGAGCATTGTCCCAGTGAGGAAAGGATGATGGAGACTATGATTCCCCCACAAGTCGGGATGAGACTCCGGACGAAAAAAAAGGAGAAGAGGCCAAAAAGAAAAAGAAAGAAAGAAGGCCCAAATAAAAAAATGAGAGAAAAAGAGAGAAGGGACAATGTTGCTATCCTTTTTCCACACTTGTGCTTCAAAGTAGCACCATGATCTTCATGATAGAGAGTCTCATATGTTGTCACTTTCATAAACTAGTGGGAATTTTACATTATAGAACTTGTCTTGTATATTCCAATGATGGGCTTCCTCAAATTGCCCTAGGTCTTCGTGAGCAAGCAAGTTGGATGCACACCCACTTAGTTTCTTTTGTTGAGATTTCACACACTTATAGCTCTAGTGCGTCTGTTGCATGGCAATCCCTACTCACTCACATTGATATCTATTGATGGGCATCTCCATAGCCCATTGATATGCCTAGTTGATGTGAGACTATCTTCTCCTTTTTGTCTTCTCCACAACCACCATTTTATTCCACCTATAGTGCTATATCTATGGCTCACGCTCATATATTGCGTGAAAATTGAAAAAGTTTGAGAACATCAAAAGTATGAAACAATTGCTTGGCTTGTCATCGGGGTTGTGCATGATTTAATATTTTGTGTGGTGAAGATAGAGCATAGCCAGACTATATGATTTTGTAGGAATAACTTTCTTTGGCCATGTTATTTTGAGAAGAGATTATTTCTTAGTTAGTATGCTTGAAGTATTATTATTTCTATGTCAATATTAAACTTCTATCTTGAATCTTTCGGATCTGAACATTCATGCCACAATAAAGAAACTTTTCATTGAGAAATATGTTAGGAAGCATTCCACATCAAAAATACTGTTTTTATCATTTACCTTCTCGAGGACGAGCAGGAATTAAGCTTGGGGATGCTTGATACGTCTATAACGTATCTATAATTTTTGATTGTTCCATGCTATTATATTATCTGTTTGGATGTTAATGGGCTTTATTTTACACTTTTATATTATTTTTTGGACTAACCTATTAATCGGAGGCCCAGCCCAAATTGCTGTTTTTTTTTGCCTATTTCAGTGTTTCGCCAAAAAGGAATATCAAACAGAGTCCAAATGGAATGAAACCTTCGGGAGCGTTATTTTTGGAACAAACGTGATACATGGGACTTGGAGTGGACGTCAAGAAACAATCGAGGAGGCCACGAGGCAGGGGGCGCGCCTACCCCCTAGGCGCGCCCTCCACCCTCGTGGGCCCCTCGTTGCTCCATCGACCTACTTCTTCCTCCTATATATATCCATATACCTCGAGAACACCTAGGAGCACCACGAAACCCTATTTCCACCGCCGCAACCTTCTGTACCCAAGAGATCCCATCTTGGGGCCTTTTTCGGAGCTCCGCCGGAGGGTGCATTGATCACGGAGGGCCTCTACATCAACTCCATGGCCCCTCCGATGATGTGTGAGTAGTTTACTTCACACCTTCGGGTCCATAGTTATTAGCTAGATGGCTTCTTCTCTCTCTTTGGATCTCAATACAAAGTTCTCCTCGATTCTCTTGGAGATCCATTCATTGTAATCTTCTTTTGCGGTGTGTTTGTCAAGATCCGATGAATTGTGGGTTTATGATCAAGTTTATCTATGAACAATATTTGAATCTTCTCTGAATTCTTTTATGTATGATTGGTTTATCTTTGCGAGTCTCTTCGAATTATCAGTTTGGTTTGGCCTACTAGATTGATCTTTCTTGCAATGGGAAAAGTGCTTAGCTTTGGGTTTAATCTTGCGGTGCTCGATCCCAGTGACAGAAAGGGAAACACATGTATTGTATTGTTGCCATCGAGGATAAAAAGATGGGGTTTATATCATATTGCATGAGTTTATCCCTCTACATCATGTCATCTTGCTTAAGGTGTTACTCTGTTCTTATGAACTTAATACTCTAGATGCATGCTGGATAGCGGTCGATGTGTGGAGTAATAGTAGTAGATGCAGGCAGGAGTCGGTCTACTTGTCACGGACGTGATGCCTATATACATGATCATACCTAGATATTCTCATAATTATTTGCTTTTCTATCAATTGCTCGATAGTAATTTGTTCACCCACCGTAATACTTATGCTATCTTGAGAGAAGCCACTAGTGAAACCTATGGCCCCCAGGTCTATTCTCCATCATACAAGTTTCCAATCTATTTTATTTTGCAATCTTACTTTCAATATATATCATAAAAATACCAAAAATATTTATCTTATTATTATTATCTCTATCAGATCTCACTCTTGCAAGTGGCTCTGAAGGGATTGACAACCCCTTTATCGCGTTGGTTGCGAGGTTCTTATATGTTTGTGTAGGTATGAGGTGACTCGCGTGTGGTCTCCTACTGGATTGATACCTTGGTTCTCAAAAATTGAGGGAAATACTTGCGCTGCTTTACTGCATCACCCTTTCCTCATCAAGGGAAAACCAACGCAGTGCTCAAGAGGTAGCAGGGTTCACCACTTCCATTGGTGCCTCTCCGATGATGTGTGAGTAGTTCTTTGTAGACCTTCGGATCCTTAGTTAGTAGCTAGATGGCTTCATCTCTCTCTCTCTTGATCCTCATTACTGGTCTCTTGGAGATCCATATGATGTAACTCTTTTGTGGTGTGTTTGTTGGGATCGATGAACTTCGAGTTTATGATCATATCTATGTTTTTATATCCATGAAAGTATTTGAGTTTCTTTGATCTCTTTTATGCATGATCTCTTATAGCCTCGTATTTCATCTCCGATATTTGGGTTTTGTCTGGCCAACTTGATCTATTTATCTTGCAATGGGAAGAGGTGCCCGGTAGTGGGTTCGATCTTACGGTGCTTCATCCCAGTGACAAAAAGGGAACCGACACATATGTATCATTGCCACTAAGGATAGAAAGACGAGATCTATATCTACCGCCATATATATAAACGGATCTTGTCTCCATCATGTCATCATTCTTATTGCATTACTCCATTTTTCCATGAACTTAATACACTAGATGCATGCTGGATAGCGATCGATGTGTGGAGTAATAGTAGTAGATGCAGGCAGGAGTCAGTCTACTAATCTTGGACGTGATGCCTATGTAATGATCATTGCCTGGATATCATCATAATTATTTGAAGTTCTATCAATTGCCAAACAGTAATTTGTTTACCCACTGTTTGCTATTTTTAATGAGAGAAGCCACTAGTGAAACCTACGGCCCCTGGGTCTTCTTTCTCATATATTTGCCTTTGCAATCTACTTTTCTCTTACATTTATTTTCAGAGCTATTAAACCAAAAATCCAAATATACCTTACTGCAATTTATTTTATTTGGCGTTCGATCTATCAATCTACTACAATTTACCTCACGCCTGTTTGCCTATCTTGAGGCGCCGTACCCCGAAAGGGATTGATAACCCCTTTAACACGTCGGGTTGCGAGGTCTTGTTATTTGTGTGCAGGTGCTGCTTACATTGTGTTGCTTGGTTCTCCTACTGGTTCAATACCTTGGTTTCATAACTGAGGGAAATACCTACCGTCGATTTGCTACATCATCCCTCCCTCTCCAGGGAAATACCGACGTAGTTCCAGCTACCATCATATATCTATGTGCCTCTCGTCCCGATATTATGCTAAGTGTGTGCATGATATCAAGCGGCCCCTAAAGATTCTCATCTTAAGGCCGTGAAAAGGATAGTGAGATACTTATTCCATACACCAAATTTTGGCATTTGGTACCCTAAGAGGTCTTCTTTTGATCTTGTTGGCTACTCCGACTCAGACTATGCCGGTGACAAGGTTGATAGAAATTCGGGTAGTTGCCAATTTCTTGGTAGATCTCTTGTGTCTTGGTCCTCCAAGAAATAGAACTTGGTATCCTTATCCACCGCCGAAGCGGAATACATTGCCATCGGTTCATGTTGTGCTCAATTACTTTGGATGACCCAAACTCTTAAAGATTATGGCATATATGTGAAATATGTTCCATTGCTTTGTGACAATGAAAGTGCTATTAAGATTGCTCACAATTCCATGCAACATTCTCGAACTAAGCATATTGAAGTTCGTCATCATTTCATTCGAGATCATGTTGCTAAAGGAGATATTGATCCTAAGCATGTTCATACCGATAAGCAATTGGTGGATATATTCACCAAACCGCTTGATGAGAAAGTATTTTGCCGTTTGAGAGGTGTATTGAACATCATTGATGCCTCAAACTTGGAGAAGTCACTCCATTTGGATACATGCAAGGCTTGAGCCATTGACTAATCCTTGATATTTCTCTTATGATGATGATCATATGTCTTGGATCTACACTTGTACCCTTGCATGCAGTCTAACCCTTGTAGGTGCTTGGATGAGCTTGAATACATGAGATTGCAACTCACTCACATCTTGAGCAATCTCTACATCACCAAGTCTCTACAATATGGTCATTGAAGACAAGGAAGCATGAAACCCTTTAACATATCCTTTGACAAATTCTATATATCAAATTTCATTTGGTATAAAATTTCATGATTGTCACTTTGGACACAAGTGCTCTTCCTTGCAAGACTAACTCGTGTAGGTAGATGAACTCAAACTACAAGTGATGCTCCCAACTCATTAATGAGCTACATAAACCCTGAGCATCCCACACAAGTTCAACTACATGATCAAGATCAACACCGCCACCCAAGGTATGTTATTCCATCTTAGAGAAGCTTTACCCTAAGTCATGGGTCAAAGCAGCTCAACAAGATGTGAATACATCAAATTGCTTAAAGGAAAAATGGCAACCCCATTTTGAGCTTAAATGATGAGTATGACCTACGATCAAGTGTTCTCACTTGACTCGTCAGTCAATATACTCTAACATAGGTGACTCTGTCGCCGACCAATTCTAGATGAAGTTCTCTAGTGCTTTCTGTGTCCTTGCATTTGTCGTTTGCATGTTTGTTTCCCTTTTCAAAAAAAACTTCATCTAGATTTATTTCCTTTTTCTATATTATGTTTTGCATTCCCTGCATCTAATTCATTGCAAATCCTTCAGTTAATTCATTTCAAATCTTTCTAAGATCTTATTTGCCTAGTGAGCTGAGATGACAATTGTTTTCTCTCTGTGTTGAACTTGGCCTCACCAGTTTGTTTCTTTCGGCTAAACCGAAACAACTCGGTGCCACCGAAGAGAAAGACTCGGTGTTACCGATTTCACTATTGAGAGAACACTTTGTCATTTGCATGCTCCATATTTGTTCTAGCTCCACTCAATGATTCTTGTCCTCTACCAGCATCTTATATTACATGTTGCTTTGTAATGTGACTCAAGGACCAAACCTACTTGACTCATGCTCCAGAATATCCCTTCTTGGAAATTGATGTCAATGGGGGGGAGAGAGCACATCAAAGCTTATCACATATGAGAGAATGCACTCCTTAAGCTTCTCCAGATGCTTTTATCCATAGAGGAGAGAAGTCACATGTCTTCAAGAGGGGAAAGACATGTTAGTATGTGTTAAGGTTGTTGTGTTTGTTTTTCTATGGTTTTCTTTTCCCTATCTTCTCCCATTATCCAATATAAGATTCAGGGGGAGAAATACATCTAAAGGAATGAATTCATTGCATATCTTTACTCTTTGGGGACATGTCTATATCGGATAGAGTACCTAGTACTCACTCTCTACATGTCATCCCAATCTTGGTACTCTTGTGATTTCTTAAATTTCTTTGTCCAGTAGATGTTCGTGTGTTATCTAACCTTGTTTACTCAGGTTCATCTCTTCCAAAGCTACCTCAAGACCACAAGGTAAGTATATGCATCACATCCATGTGCATGATGATTTCTTGCTACTGTACATATTGTTCGCAAGAAGAAATCATGAACATGGAGGTACATTTCCTATATTCACATCATATGCTCTGATGCATATAACCAAGATACATGTAACTCATTGCTTGCTCTGTCATGGTTATGCATTCACATGCTCTTATATTCCATATTCACATGATTGCATACATGTAGGGGGAGCCTGTGCATGTTACATGTCTTTCCAAAGCTTTACTGTTATTCTTCATATCTTCATCTAAGGCTTTGATGTATGTTGTCATCAATTACCAAAAAGGGGGAGATTGAAAGCACAAGTGCTCCCTGGGTGATTTTGGTAATTAATGTCAACATATCTCTTGTTGGACTAATACTTTTATCTAGTATATTTCAGAAATTTCAACAAAGGCGTGGCATGGAAAAGAGGATGTGGAACCCCTTCAAGAAGCTAACGACAAGGATTGGCAAAAGCTCAAGACTCTACATTTTCATTTCAGTGGTCCAAGATCACTTTGAGTCCATAGGAAAGCCAATACAATTAAAAGGGGATGAGGTGTTGCTTAATGGCTTACTTGCTCAAAGTGCTTAGTGATATACTCCAAAGCCCTCAACCATTGTCTCATTTCCACATATGTCCCAAACCAAAAGTCAAACTCGGCCCCACCGATTTGATCTATCCAACGCCACCGAGTTCACTTGACATAGCCACTGCCAGAAACCCTAATCAATTCGGTCTCACCGAGATGGGCTTGCAAACTCTCTGTTGCCTGTTGCAATTGTCTCTGTCTCACCAAGATAAGCAATTGGTCCCACCGAGTTTGCTTGACCAACTCTCTATTTTGCTAATTACCAAAATCGGTCTCACCGACTTTGTGTAATCGGTCAAACCGAGTTGAGGTTTTACCCTAACCCTAGCACATCGGTCCCACCGAGTTGGTCATATCGGTCCCACCGAAAAATCTAACGTTCACATTTTGAACCATATAGGTCTGACCGAGTTTCACTATTCGGTCCCACCGTGTTTGGTAAATTGTGTGTGACGGTTAGATTTTGTGTGGAGGCTATATATACCCCTCCACCCATCCTCCATTCGGCGAGAGAGCCATCAGAACGTGCCTACACTTCCAGCATTCATTTTCTGAGAGAGAACCACCTACTCATGTGTTGAGACCAAGATATTCCAATCCAACCACAAGAATCTTGATGTCTAGCCTTCCCCAAGTTGATTTCCACTCAAATCATCTTTCCACCACATCCAAATCTGTGTGAGAGAGTTGAGTGTTGGGGAGACTATCATTTGAAGCACAAGAGCAAGGAGTTCATCATCAACACACATCTATTACCTTTTGGAGAGTGGTGTCTCCTAGATTGGTTAGGTGTCACTTGGGAGCCTCCGTCAAGATTGTGTAGTTGACCAAGGAGTTTGTAAGGGCAAGGAGATCGCCTACTTCGGGAAGATCTACCCAAGTGAGGCAAGTCCTTCGTGGGCGATGGCCATGGTGGGATAGACAAGGTTGCTTCTTCGTGGACCCTTCGTGGGCGGAACCCTCTGTGGACTCACGCAACCATTACCCTCTGTGGGTTGAAGTCTCCATCAACGTGGATGTACGATAGCACCACCTATCGGAACCACGCCAAAAATCTTCGTGTCTCCAATTGCGTTTGCACACTCCAATCCCATCCCTTTACTTTCTTGCAAGTTGCATGCTTTACTTTCCGCTGCTCATATACTCTTGCCATACTTGCTTGAAATTTATTGTGAATGTTTAAACTTGTGATAAAACTCCACCTTAACTTGAAGAAATTAAAAACTGCTACTTCTCTTTGTTGAGGGTCTAATCACCACCCTCTAGACACCTCTTCTCGATCCTTTCAAAAACTCCCTACTCCCACACACTACCTGGGGATAGGATGGTGGGGTTTTTCTGGTGGAGAGCTATATTGAGACTTATGCACACATTAAACAATTAGCTGTATGTAAAGTAGGTGATCGGCACCATCTACTTTTGGTCTGATGGATGGTGGAATCAAGGATTAAGTTAAAAGTTTCCTAAATTATATTCTTTTGCCATCAACAAAGACATTTCATTACAGCAGACCCTCAACACTCCAGATATGGAAAGTTTATTCCACAGACCACTTTCCATGCAGGCCTATCAGCAATTTCAGACTCTGCAAAACCACCTTCTCCAAAGACCACAACCCATGGAACCTGATGGTTGGACGCTAGCAGGGAGATCTAATGCATGCTCCTCCAATAAGATGTATACAAACGTCATAGAAAACAATGCGCACATCATCTTCAAGGATATTTGGTCAACATCTTCTAGGCTTAGACATAAGATCTTGTTCTGGCTCCCACTACATGATAGAAATAATACCAAAAACATGCTGCAACGCAGGTCTATGCATCTTGACAGCTATGATTGTGTTCTCTGCAATGATCATACAGATGAAACAACAAGCCACCTCTTTTGGAACTGTCCATTCGCCCTCTGTTGCTGGGATCAGGTTATACCAAATAGAAAGAGAGGTATATCAATTCTTAATGAGATTCAATTGGCCATCTCACTTTTACCTCAAGATCTTGCTCTAGATATCGTAATTATGGGATGCTGGGCTATCTGGAGTGTCAGAAGTGATAAGATATTCAGAGCAGCTGCCACGCATATTCAGAGTTGGAGATTTTACCTTAAACAAGGTCTCTTAGCATGTCAGCTAAGAGCAAAGCAGGGAAAGGCAGAGAAATTGCAACTTTGGACAAAACAGAACTTGTATTTATTTTTAGATGTTTTTCCCTAGAGTTGGTGTTGGCTGAGGTCCAGTTTTGGACTTTTGCATTAGGGTTTGTACATATTTACTTTTATTAATGAAAATACCATAGAACAGTTGTTCTACGGTCACAGGGTCAAAAAATAGACACTAAAACAAAACAACTAACGTATAGCATGCACAGGTGCGGAAGAAGCTAAAAAGAGGTTGAAAGTTGCTAGCCAAAGAGAGCCTTGCAGATTATCTAAGCACTTCAAGCTATCAAGGGCGACGTCACTTCTTGCAGAGGCAATTAGCTGAGCTCTAGGACAGATGTGGGGCCGGCAATTGATCCCGACTAGCTTGGCTTTCATGTCCGGAAATCCAAAGAGAGGTTGCCTCGGGTCAAAGATCTTGACCTTATCATCGAGCATTGTGGAGACGAGTTGTCGAGCGGGTGGAGGAGTCAGGAAACCTTCTAGCTACCCAGGATCTGCATAGGTGCTCTCATATGATTTGTCGGTAATTGTCAGAAAGACTCCAATCTCCCTCTCACCAATTTTGATGACAACATCATTGAGTTCTTGATTGTTTTGAGAATACTCCCTATCACCTGGTTGATAGAGATCCATGTGGTGCTGTTAAAAATCACGAAATTCCTAAATTTCCACATAGTTGATGCACAAGCAGTATTTAGGGCAGAGTTTTTCTAATTAGAGACCCAAAACTTAGCAATGGAGAGGTAATCAACACCTAGAGAGATATCAAAATGTTCACTGACTACTTTCCATATAAAACTAGATACTACACATTGGTCTATCTATCTAGAGTAAATTCACGAGCTCGATATAAAACTAAAAAGTGGACTTCTTTTTCATCAAGTTTGGATCGCTCAAGTGGACATATTTGATATATCAACGAGTGGTATTATTGTTTTTTCTCCTACTGACAATGAGTGATTATTGTTTACTATACATAGTTGTGTGATTATTGTTGAATTCACTAAAGCACTAAAAACATTTCCTTTGAAGGGGAAATATGATATTTTAGTTTCTTAGTATAGATTATTAAGTAAAGTGACTTGTTAGTGAGAAAAAAATTGAACATATAACTTTTCAACCAAAAAAAGGATATATCTATTACCTAAATTTGTCAAAATATGATTGGACAATAGCTCACCGAGTGTGCATGTTGTGGTGCCGCCTGATACGTCTCCAATGTATCTATAATTTTTGATTGCTCCATGCTATTATATTATCTATTTTGGATGTTAATGGGCTTTATTTTACACTTTTACATCATTTTTGGGACTAACCTACTAACCGGAGGCCTAGCCCAAATTGTTGTTTTTTGCCTATTTTAGAGTTTCGCCGAAAAGGAATATCAAACAGAGTCCAAACGGAATGAAACCTTCGAGAATGTGATTTTCTCAACAAACGTGATCCAGGAGACTTGGAGTGTACGTCAAGAAAAGATCGAGGAGGGCACGAGGCAGGGGGCACGCCTACCCCCTGGGCACGCCCTCCACCCTCGTGGGCCCCTCGTTGCTCCACCGACGTACTTCTTCCTCCTATATATATCCACGTACCCCCCTGTGACGCCCCCGATTTGACCGTACACTAATCATACACGCAAACGTGTACGATCAAGATCAGGAACTCACGGGAAGATATCACAACACAACTCTAACAATAAAATAAGTCATACAAGCATCATATTACAAGCCAGGGGCCTCGAGGGCTCGAATACAAGAGCTCGATCATAGACGAGTCAGCGGAAGCAACAATATCTGAGTACAGACATAAGTAAACAATTTTGCCTTAAGAAGGCTAGCACAAACTGGGATACAGATCGAAAGAGGCGCAGGCCTCCTGCCTGGGATCCTCCTAAACTACTCCTGGTCGTCGTCAGCTGGCTGCACGTAGTAGTAGGCACCTCCCGAGTAGTAGTAGTCGTCATCGACAGTGGCGTATGGCTCCTGGGCTCCATCGTCTGGTCGCAGCAATCGGGTATAGAAAGGGGGAAAAGAGGGAGCAAAGCAACTGTGAGTACTCATCCAAAGTACTCGCAAGCAAGGAGCTAAACTACATATATATGCATTGGTATCAAATGGAATAAGGGTATCATATGTGGACTGAGCTGCAGAATGCCGGAATAAGAGGGGGATAGCTAGTCCTATCGAAGACTACGCTTCTGGTAACCTCCATCTTGCAGCAGAAGAAGAGAGTAGAAGGTAAGTTCACCAAGTAGCATCATGTAGAATAATCCTAACCGATGATCCTCCCCTCGTAGCCCTATGAGAGAGCGATCACCGGTTGTATCTGGCACTTGGAAGGATGTGTTTTATTAAGTGTCCGGTTCTAGTTGTCATAAGGTCAAGGTACAACTCCAAGTTGTCCTATTATCGAAGATCACGACTATTCGAATAGATTAACTTCCCTGCAGGGGTGCACCACATTTCCCAACACGCTCGATCCCCTTTGTCCGGACACACTTTTCTGGGTCATGCCCGGCCTCGGAAGATCAACACGTCGCAGCCCTACCTAGGCACAACAGAGAGGTCAGCATGCCGGTCTAAATCCTATGGCGCAGGGGTCTGGGCCCATCGCCCATTGCACACCTGCATATTGCGAACGCAGTCGGTGAGCAGACCTAGGCTCCCTTATACAAGAGCAGGCGTTCCAGTCCAACTCGGCGCGTGCCGCTCAATCGCTGACGTCACGAAGGCTTCGGCTGATACCATGATGTCAAGTGCCCATAACTGTCCCCGCGTAGATGGTTAGTGCGTATAGGCCAGTGGCCAAACTCAGATCAAATACCAAGATCTCGTTAAATGTGTTATCTTGAAATAACCGTGAACACCGACCAGGGCCAGGCCCACCTCTCTCCTAGGTGGTCTCAACCTGCCCTGTCGCTTCGCCACAAAGATCTACATAGAGGGCTGTCGGGAAAGTATGTCCTTCTAGCCCCCAATTCGTGAATCAACCGCGGGTACTCCTCGAGCCGACCCGTCTTTTGTCACCACAAGTATTATATATTATGTATAAGTATATACCCGTGACCACCTCCCAAGTGATCATGGCCCAATAGTATAGCATGGCAGACAGACAAGAATGTAGGGCCACTGATGATAATCTAGCATCCTATACTAAGCATTTAGGATTGCAGGTAAGGTATGAACAGTTGTAGCAACAATGACAGGCTATGCATCAAAATAGGATTAACGGAAAGCAGTAACATGCTACACTACTCTAATGCAAGCAGTATAGAGGAGAGTAGGCGATATCTGGTGATCAAGGGGGGGGCTTGCCTGGTTGCTCTGGCAAGAGAGAGGGGTCGTCAACACCGTAGTCGTACTGGGTAGCAGCGGTGTCGGTCTTAGTGTCTAGCGAGAGAAGAGGGGGAAGAAACAATAAATATAATGCAAACAAATGCATGACGATGCATGACATGACAAAGCGTGATGCTAGGTGTGCCCTAACGCGGTACGAGGTGGTACCGGTGAAGGGGGGAAACATCCGGGAAAGTATTCCCGGTGTTTCGCGTTTTCGGACAGATGAACCGGAGGGGGAAAGTTGCGTGTTCGCTATGCTAGGGATGCGTGGCGGACGAACGGGCTGCGTATTCGGGTTCGTCTCGTCGTTCTGAGCAACTTTCATGTATGAAGTTTTTCCATCCGAGCTACGGTTTATTTTATATTAATTTTAAAAGATGTAAATCATTTTTAGGATTTATTTAATTAATTAAATCAACATTATCCAGAATAGTGTTTGCTGACGTCTTCATGATGTCAGCATGATGTTAGCAGTTGACCTGGTCAACCTGACAGGTGGGTCCCATTTGTCATTGACACATTTAATTAGCAGGTTAATTAAACAGAGTCAATTAGTTTAATTAGTGGTTAGGTTAATCTAATCAGGATTAATTAGTTTAATTAATTCTTTAATTAATTAATTAAGTTAATTAGTTATTTATTTATTTAATTAATTAATTAATAATTTTATTTATTATTATTATTTAATCTCTTTTTTTGTTAAAACGTTCTGGGCGTGAGGCCCCCTGTCATTGGCACAGGGGGCCATAGCGGGTGTGGGGGTTCACGGGAGTCGGGCGCAGGCGCAGCCCGTATGGGCGCTGCGGGCGGGGCGCCGGATCAGGCACGACGCGGGGAGGAGGACCGCGGGACAGGGGGCGACCAGGACGCGCAGGGCGCGCAGTCGAGCGCGGCGACGGTGCGGGCACAACGGTGGCAGCGCAGTAGTGGGGTGACGGGCGAGCAGCGGGGCCGCGCGAGGCTGTGGCAGAGCAGGTAGGCGCGGCCATGGGCGCGCGGGAGCGCGTGGGTGAGGGGCGAGTGCGTGCGGGAGGACGCATGGGCGCGGCAGTGCATACACGGCCGCGGCGACCAAGTAGGGGCGTGGCGCCGTAGTGCGTGCAGGTCGATGGGGACGGGAACAGAGGTGGAGAGGCCGGAGCCTCAGCGCGAGGTGCGGGGTCAAGGGCAGCGGGGCTCGGGGAGGTCGATGGGGACGACCGGATGACGGGGAGGCGAGCGCCTAAGGCGTGGACCAGGCGATGGTGAAGGCAAGGGGGCGACGGGGTGGCTCCGGTGAGGCTCGCGGAGCTCCAGGCGGCGGTGGACGGCGATGGGCGGGCGCCGGGCGTCGGGGGCAACGGGATCGGGCCGATCCCGATCCAGCTCGATGGGGAAGGAGAAGGGGATCGTGGGGGAGTGGGGGGCGAGTGGGGCGACGGGTGGTTACGGCTAGGGTTTCGGGGGGTTAAGGAGAGGGTGTGGGCCGGCCGGTTGGGCCGATGGAGGCTAGGTGGGCCACTTGGCCCAGCAGGGGGGCTTTTCTGTTTTGTTTGTTTTTCTTTTTCTTGTTTGTTTTGTATTTTCTTTTATTTTATTTCTTTTTTTTGTTTTATTTAGTTTAGAGCACTTAGGCACTTTGTAAAATTATGTTTTCTTCACTATAATTACCATAGCAATATTTGACACACACTGAACATTTTTGTTTTAACTTTTGAAAACTTTTAATATTTAACTTCATTTTAAATTTGAATTTGACTCGGTTTTGAACTAACGGTAGATTAGCAACAGTAACCATGGTGACGTGGCACCATTAGCGTGGAATTACTGTAGCTAGATTTCCCGGGCGTTACAAAACTCCTCCACTACAAGAAATCTCGTCCCGAGATTTATGAGGTAGAAGGAAACAGTGCGGGGTATTCATCACGCAGGCGGTCCTCGCGTTCCCAAGTGGCTTCATCTTCAGAGTGATGCGACCACTGGACTTTGAGGAATTTGATCGCCTTCTGATGTGTGCGGCGTTCAGCTTGGTCAAGAATGCGGACCGGATGCTCTTTGTAAGAGAGGTCCTGTTGCAATTCAAGCACTTCATGATCCACTGCTCGGATTGGATCCTTGAAGCAATGGCGGAGTTGTGACACGTGGAACACATCGTGAACCTGAGAAAGGTTCGATGGAAGCTCCAGTTGATATGCCACTTTCCCACGCCTTTCGAGAATAGTGAAGGGACCGATATAGCAAGGAGCTAGCTTGCCCTTGATCCCGAAGCGGTGAGCACCCTTCATTGGTGTAACTCGAAGATAAGCCTTTTTGCTAGGTTAATAGACCATGTCTTGGTGATGACGGTCATACTGACTTTTCTGACGTGACTGAGCAGTCTTGAGATTCTCGCGAATAATGTGAACTTGTTCTTCGGCCTGTTGGATAATATCCGGACCGAAGAGTGGACGTTCCCCAGTTTCTGACCAGTTCAGAGGGGTCCGACACTTTCGTCCATATAACACTTCAAAGGGGACATCTTCAGACCAGCTTGATAGCTATTATTATAAGAGAACTCGGCATATGGAAGAGATTCCTCCCATTTCTTGCCGAAGGAAATTACACAAGCTCGAAGCATGTCTTCGAGAACTTGGTTGACACATTCAACCTGACCTTGCGACTGAGGATGAAACGCGGTACTGAATGACAGATGAGTTCCCATAGCTTCTTGGAAACTTGCCCAGAATCTTGAAGTGAATAAGCTGCCACGGTCTGAACTGATAACTAGTGGAATACCGTGAAGTGAAACAATTCTGGACATGTAGAGAGTTGCAAGCTGACTAGCAGTGATTGTTTCTTTGACCGACAGAAAATGTGCAACTTTAGAAAGTCGTTCAATGACGACAGGAATAGCATCATTACCTTTCTGCGATTTGGGAAATCCAGTGAAGAAATCCATTTCAACATGGTCCCATTTCCATTCAGGAATAGAGATAGGTTGCAGAGTTCCAGCAGGACTTTGATGTTCAGCTTCAATACGACGGCAAACGTCACACTCAGCAATATAACGAGCAATGTCCTGCTTCATATTAGACCACCAGAATCTCTGTCGGATGTCCTGGTACATCTTTGTACTACCGGGATGAATAGACAAAGGCATATCATGAGCTTCCTTCATAACCTTTTTAGTCTGATCCAGGTTTTTCCTCGAACGTGGTACCACTAGGCGGCCCTTGAAGTACAAGGCGCCATCATCGGCGGTAGTGAAGAATGAGGGCTTTCCTTCTGCTAGATGGCGTTTACTCTTATGGACTTCAGAGTCATAACCTTGAATAGTCTTTATACCATCTACGAGATCTGGTACGACAACCAGGGTATTTAGAGAACCCTTAGTAACAACACGAAGATTCATCTTCTGAAACTCTGGGGGAGGGGGCGAGTGCTTCAGGAGGAACAATATGAAGGTTCAGCTTTCTAAATTCTTCGACAAGCGAGGGCTGAACTTTGTGAACCTGGAGGTGGTTGCAGTAAGACTTGCGGCTCAAGACATCAGCCATTACATTAGCCTTGCCAGGGGTATAGGATATACCCATGTCAAATTCTGCAACAGTCTCCATCCATCTCTGCTGACGGAGGTTCAGATTTGGCTGAGTAAACAGATACTTCAGACTTTGGTGGTCGGTGAAGATCTCACAACGATTATCGAGAAGGTAATGTCGCCACTACTTCAGTGCATGAATGATAGCAGCAACCTTGAGGTCGTGAACTAGGTAGTTTTCTTCATGAGGGCGCAGTTGATGAGAGGCATAAGCAATCACTCTGCGCTCTTGCATTAGGACACAACCTAATCCTTGACACGAAGCATCGCAGTAAATGACGAAGTCCTTCTTAGTATCAGGTGGAGCAAGCACTGGGCAGAAGTCAACTTGTCTTTGAGCGCCTGGAAACTTTCCTGACACTTGTCTATCCATTCGAACTTGACACCCTTATGCAACAGATTAGTCAGAGGCCTGGCAATCTTGGAGAAGTTCTCGATGAATCAACGGCAATAGCTGGCGAGACCGAGAAAACTTCGGACTTGCTTGACATTCTTCGGAGGAGTCCAATCGAGAATAGCCTGAACTCGTTCAGGATTGACGGCAATACCATCCTTGGAGATGACATGCCCAAGATAGGTTACTTCGGGGAGCCAGAATTCACCACTTGGAATACTTAGCATACAGTTGATGCTCTCGAAGCTTTTCCAGCACAAGACGAAGATGTTCAGCATGTTCTTCTTAGTTCTTGGAAAATACCAGGAAATCATCCAGATAAACCACAACGAACTTGTCGAGGTAATCCATGAATATGTAGTTCATCAGATGAGAGAAGGTGGCGGGAGCATTTGTTAAGCTGAATGACATGACGGTGTACTCGTATGATCCATACCGAGTCATGAAGGCAGTTTTTGGGATATCCTCTTCACGAACACAGATCTGGTGGTAACCCAACCTCAAGACGAGTTTGGAGAACACTGATGAGCCAGCCAGTTGATCATAAAGATCATTGATCCGAGGAAGAGGATATTTATTCTGAATGGTAGCTTGGTTTATAGGACGGTAGTCTTGGACTAATCGGTTCGTCCCATCCTTCTTCTTAACAAAGAGAGAAGGTGCTCCCCATGTTGGAAATATGCCCTAGAGGCAATAATAAAAGCATTATTATTATATTTCCTTGTTCATGATAATTGTCTTTATTCATGCTATAATTGTGTTACCCGGAAATCGTAATACATGTGTGAATAATAGACACCAACATGTCCCTAGTAAGCCTCTAGTTGACTAGCTCGTTGATCAACAGATAGTCATGATTTCCTGACTATGGACATTGGATGTCATTGATAGCGAGATCACATCATTAGGAGAATGATGTGATGGACAAGACCCAATCCTAAACATAGCATAAGATCGTATAGTTCGTTTGCTAGAGTTTTCCAATGTCAAGTATCTTTTCCTTAGACCATGAGATCGTGTAACTCCCGGATACCGTAGGAGTGCTTTGGGTGTGCCAAACGTCACAACGTAACTGGGTGACTATAAAGGTATACTACGGGTATCTCCGAAAGTGTCTGTTGGGTTGACACGGATCAAGACTGGGATTTGTCACTCCGTATGATGGAGAGGTATCACTAGGCCCACTCAGTAATGCATCATCATAATGAGCTCAAAGTGACCAAGTGTCTGGTCACGGGATCATGCATTACGGTACGAGTAAAGTGACTTTCCGGTAACGAGATTGAACGAGGTATTGGGATACCGACGATCGAATCTCGGGCAAGTAACATACCGATTGACGAAGGGAATTGTATACGGGATTGATTGAATCCTTGACATCGTGGTTCATCCGATGAGATCATCGAGGAGCATGTGGGAGCCAACATGGGTATCCAGATCCCGCTGTTGGTTATTGACCGGAGAGCGATCTCGGTCATGTCTACATGTCTCCCGAACCCGTAGGGTCTACACACTTAAGGTTCGGTGACGCTAGGGTTGTAGGGATATGTATATGCAGTAACCTGAATGTTGTTCGGAGTCCCGGATGAGATCCCGGACGTCACAAGGAGTTCCAGAATGGTTCGGAGGTAAATATTTATATATAGGAAGTGCTATTTCGGGCATCGGGACAAGTTTCGGGGTCACCGGTATTGTACCGGGACCACCGGAAGGGTCCCGGGGGTCCACCGGGTGGGGCCACCTGCCCCGGGGGGGCACATGGGCTGTAGGGGGTGCGCCTTGGCCTATATGGGCCAAGGGCACCAGCCCCAAGAGGCCCATGCGCCTAGGGTTCAAGGAAGGGAAGAGTCCCAAAAGGGGAAGGCACCTCCTAGGTGCCTTGGGGAGGAGGGATTCCTCCCTTGGCCAC
>NC_041380.1:75097326-75121665 GCF_002162155.2 Triticum dicoccoides | reverse complement strand
CCCCCCCTTGGACTCCCTATATATAGTGGGGAAAGGAGGGCCTCTCACAACACGCCTTTGGTGCCTCCCTCTCCCTCTCCAACACATCCTCCTCCTCCATAGTGCTTAGCGAAGCCCTGCCGGAGTACTGCAGCTCCATCACCACCACGCCGTCGTGCTGCTGCTGGAGCCATCTCCCTCAACCTCTCCTTCCCCCTTGCTGGATCAAGAAGAAGGAGACGTTACGCTGACCGTACGTGTGTTGAACGCGGAGGTGCCGTCCGTTCGGCGCTAGGATCTCCGGTGATTTGGATCACGTCGAGTACGACTTCCTCATCCCCGTTCTTTGAACGCTTCCGCGTGTGATCTACAAAGGCATGTAGATGCAATCCAATCACTCATTGCTAGATGAACTCATAGATGGATCTTGGTGAAACCGTAGGAAAATTTTTGTTTTCTGCAACGTTCCCCAACAGTGGCATCATGAGCTAGGTCTATGCGTAGTTCTCTTGCACGAGTAGAACACAATTTGTTGTGGGCGTTGATGTTGTCAACTTTCTTGCCGCTACTAGTCTTATCTTGCTTCAACGGTATTGTGGGATGAAGCGGTCCGGACCAACCTTACACGTACGCTTACGTGAGACCGGTTCCACCGACTAACATGCACAAGTTGCATAAGGTGGCTGGCGGGTGTCTGTCTCTCCCACTTTAGTCGGATCGGATTCGATGAACAGGGTCCTTATGAAGGGTAAATAGAAATTGGCAATTCACGTTGTGGTTGTGGCGTAGGTAAGAAACGTTCTTGCTAGAAACCTATAGCAACCACGTAATACATGCAACAACAATTAGAGGACGTCTAACTTGTTTTTGCAGCAAGTGCTTTGTGATATGATATGGCCAAAGTTGTGATGAATGATGAATGATATATATGTGATGTATGAGATGTTCATGCTATTGTAATAGGAATCATGACTTGCATGTCGATGAGTATGACAACTGGCAGGAGCCATAGGAGTTGTCTTTATTTTTGTATGACTTGCGTGTCATTGAGAAACGCATGTAAATTACTTTACTTTATTGCTAAACGCGTTAGCCTTAGTAGTAGAAGTAATAGTTGGCGAGCAACTTCATGGAGACACGATGATGGAGATCATGATGATGGAGATCATGGTGTCATGCCGGTGACAAGATGATCATGGAGCCCCAAGATGGAGATCAAAGGAGCTATGTGATATTGGCCATATCATGTCACTATTATTATTTGATTGCATGTGATGTTTATCATGTTTTTGCATCTTGTTTACTTAGAACGACGATAGTAAATAAGATGATCCCTCATAATAATTTCAAGAAAGTGTTCCCCCTAACTGTGCACCGTTGCGACAGTTTGTTGTTTCGAAGCACCACGTGATGATCGGGTGTGATAGATTCCAACGTTCACATACAACGGGTGTAAGACAGATTTACACATGCAAACACTTAGGTTGACTTGACGAGCCTAGCATGTACAGACATGGCCTCGGAACACAGAAGACCGAAAGGTCGAGCATGAGTCGTATAGAAGATACGATCAACATGAAGATGTTCACCGATGTTGACTAGTCCGTCTCACGTGATGATCGGACACGGCCTAGTTAACTCGGATCATGTTATACTTAGATTACAGGAGTGATGTCTATCTAAGTGGGAGTTCATTGAATAATTTGATTAGATGAACTTAATTATCATGAACTTAGTCTAAAATTTTACAATATGTCTTGTAGATCAAATGGCCAACGTAGTCCTCAACTTCAACGCGTTCCTAGAGAAAACCAAGCTGAAAGACGATGGCAGCAACTACACGGACTGGGTCCGGAACCTGAGGATCATCCTCATAGCTGCCAAGAAAGATTATGTCCTACAAGCACCGCTGGGTGACGCACCTGTTCTCCCTGCAGAACAAGACGTTATGCACGCTTGGCGGGCACGTACCGATGACTACTCCCTCGTTCAGTGCGGCATGCTTTACAGCTTAGAGCCGGGGCTCCAAAAGCGTTTGAGAGACACGGAGCATATGAGATGTTCGAAGAGCTGAAAATGGTTTTCCAAGCTCATGCCCGGGTCGAGAGATATGAAGTCTCCGACAAGTTCTTCAGCTGTAAGATGGAGGAAAACAGTTCTGTCAGTGAGCACATACTCACTATGTCTGGGTTGCATAACCGCTTGACTCAGCTGGGAGTTAATCTCCCGGATGACGCGGTCATTGACAGAATTCTTCAGTCGCTTCCACCGAGCTACAAGAGCTTTGTGATGAACTTCAATATGCAGGGGATGGAAAAGACCATTCCTGAAGTATTTGCAATGCTGAAATCAGCAGAGGTAGAAGTCAAAAAGGAACATCAAGTGTTGATGGTGAATAAAACCACTAAGTTCAAGAAGGGCAAGGGTAAGAAAGCCTTCAAGAAGGACGGCAAGGGAGTTGCTGCGCCCGGCAAGCAAGCTGCCGGGAATAAGCCAAAGAATGGACCCAAGCCCGAGACTGAGTGCTTTTATTGCAAGGAAAGTGGTCACTGGAAGCGGAACTGCCCCAAATACTTAGCGGACAAGAAGGCCGGCAAAACGAAAGGTATATGTGATATACATGTAATTGATGTGTACCTTACCAGTACTCGTAGTAGCTCCTGGGTATTTGATACCGATGCAGTTATTCACATTTGTAACTCAAAGCAGGAGCTGCGGAATAAGCGGAGACTGGCGAAGGACGAGGTGACGATGCGCGTCAGGAATGGTTCCAAGGTCGATGTGATCGCCGTCGGCACGCTACCTCTACATTTACCTACGGGATTAGTTTTGAACCTCAATAATTGTTATTTAGTGCCAAGTTTGAGCATGAACATTGTATCAGGATCTCGTTTAATACGAGATGGCTACTCATTTAAATCCGAGAATAATGGTTGTTCTATTTATATGAGAGATATGTTTTATGGTCATGCTCCGATGGTGAATGGTTTATTCTTAATGAATCTCGAGCGTAATGCTACACATATTCATAGTGTGAATACCAAAAGATGTAAGATTGATAATGATAGTCCCACATACTTGTGGCACTGCCGCCTTGGTCACATAGGTGTCAAACGCATGAAGAAGCTCCATGCAGATGGACTTTTAGAGTCTCTTGATTACGAATCATTTGACACGTGCGAACCATGCCTCATGGGTAAAATGACCAAGACTCCGTTCTCAGGAACAATGGAGCGAGCAACCAACTTATTGGAAATCATACATACTGATGTGTGCGGTCCAATGAGCGTTGAGGCTCGCGGTGGCTATCGTTATGTTCTCACCCTCACTGATGACTTGAGTAGATATGGGTATGTCTACTTAATGAAACACAAGTCTGAGACCTTTGAAAAGTTCAAGGAATTTCAGAGTGAGGTTGAGAATCAACATGACAGGAAAATCAAGTTCCTGCGATCAAATCGTGGAGGAGAATACTTGAGTCACGAGTTTGGCACACACTTAAGAAAATGTGGAATAGTTTCACAACTCACGCCGCCTGGAACACCTCAGCGTAATGGTGTGTCTGAACGTTGTAATCGCACTCTATTAGATATGGTGCGATCTATGATGTCTCTTGCCGATTTACCGCTATCTTTTTGGGGCTATGCTTTAGAGACTACCGCATTCACTTTAAATAGGGCTCCGTCGAAATCCGTTGAGATGACACCGTATGAATTATGGTTTGGGAAGAAACCTAAGCTGTCGTTTCTAAAAGTTTGGGGATGCGATGCTTATGTCAAGAAACTTCAACCTGAAAAGCTCGAACCCAAGTCAGAAAAATGTCTCTTCATAGGATACCCTAAAGAAACTATTGGGTATACCTTCTACCTCAGATCCGAAGGCAAGATCTTTGTTGCCAAGAATGGATCCTTTCTAGAGAAGGAGTTTCTCTCGAAAGAAGTAAGTGGGAGGAAAGTAGAACTTGATGAAGTATTACCTCTTGAACCGGAAAATGGCGCAACTCAAGAAAATGTTCCTGAGGTGCCTGCACCGACTAGAGAGGAAGTTAATGATGATCAAGTTGCTACTGAACTTCGTAGGTCCACAAGGACACGTTCCGCACCAGAGTGGTACGACAACCCTGTCTTGGAAATCATGTTGTTAGACAACAGTGAACCTTCAAACTATGAAGAAGCGATGGCGGGCCCAGATTCCGACAAATGGCTAGAAGCCATGAAATCCGAGATAGGATCCATGTATGAAAACGAAGTATGGACTTTGACTGACTTGCCAGTTGAGCGGCGAGCCATAGAAAATAAATGGATCTTTAAGAAGAAGACAGACGTGGATGGTAATGTGATCATCTATAAAGCTCGCCTTGTCGCTAAGGGTTATCCACAAGTTCAAGGGGTTGACTACGATGAGACTTTCTCACCGGTAGCGAAGCTAAAGTCCGTCCGAATCATGTTAGCAATTGCCGCATTCTATGATTATGAGATATGGCAAATGGACGTAAAAACGGCATTCCTTAATGGTTTCCTTAAGGAAGAATTGTATATGATGCAGCCGGAAGGTTTTGTCGATCTTAAGAATGCTAACAAGGTGTGCAAGCTCCAATGCTCGATTTATGGGCTGGTGCAAGCATCTCGGAGTTGGAACATTCGCTTTGATGAGATGATCAAAGCGTTTGGGTTTACACAGACTTATGGAGAAGCCTGCGTTTACAAGAAAGTGAGTGGGAGCTCTGTAGCATTTCTCATATTATATGTAGATGACATACTTTTGATGGGAAATGATATAGAACTCTTGGACAGCATTAAGGCCTACTTGAATAAAAGTTTTTCAATGAAGGACCTTGGAGAAGCTGCTTATATATTAGGCATCAAGATCTACAGAGATAGATCAAGACGCCTCATAGGTCTTTCACAAAGCACATACCTTGATAAGATATTGAAGAAGTTCAATATGGATCAGTCTAAGAAGGGGTTCTTGCCTGTGTTGCAAGGTGTGAAATTGAGCTCAGCTCAATGTCCGACCACGGCAGAAGATATAGAAGAGATGAGTGTCATCCCCTATGCCTCAGCCATAGGTTCTATTATGTATGCCATGTTGTGTACCAGACTTGATGTAAACCTTGCCGTAAGTTTGGTAGGTAGGTACCAAAGTAATCCCGGCAAGGAACACTGGACAACGGTCAAGAATATCCTGAAGTACCTAAAAAGGACTAAGGAAATGTTTCTCGTTTATGGAGGTGACAAAGAGCTCGTCGTAAAAGGTTATGTAGACGCTAGCTTCGACACAGATCTGGATGACTCTAAGTCATAAACCGGATACGTGTATATTTTGAATGGTGGGGCAGTAAGCTGGTGCAGTTGCAAGCAGAGCGTCGTGGCGGGATCTACATGTGAAGCGGAGTACATGGCAGCCTCGGAGGCAGCACATGAAGCAATTTGGGTGAAGGAGTTCATCACCGACCTAGGAGTCATACCCAATGCGTCGGGGCCAATCAAACTCTTCTGTGACAACACTGGAGCTATTGCACTTGCCAAGGAGCCCAGGTTTCACAAGAAGACGAGGCACATCAAGCGTCGCTTCAACTCCATTCGTGAAAATGTTCAAGATGGATACATAGATATTTGTAAAGTACATACGGACCTGAATATAGCAGACCCATTGACTAAACCTCTCCCTAGAGCAAAACATGATCAACACCAGAATTCCATGGGTGTTCGATTCATCACATGTAACTACATTATTGACTCTAGTGCAAGTGGGAGACTGTTGGAAATATGCCCTAGAGGCAATAATAAAAGCATTATTATTATATTTCCTTGTTCATGATAATTGTCTTTATTCATGCTATAATTGTGTTATCCGGAAATCGTAATACATGTGTGAATAATAGACACCAACATGTCCCTAGTAAGCCTCTAGTTGACTAGCTCGTTGATCAACAGATAGTCATGATTTCCTGACTATGGACATTGGATGTCATTGATAACGAGATCACATCATTAGGAGAATGATGTGATGGACAAGACCCAATCCTAAACATAGCATAAGATCGTATAGTTCGTTTGCTAGAGTTTTCCAATGTCAAGTATCTTTTCCTTAGACCATGAGATCGTGTAACTCCCGGATACCGTAGGAGTGCTTTGGGTGTGCCAAACGTCACAACGTAACCGGGTGACTATAAAGGTATACTACGGGTATCTCCGAAAGTGTTTGTTGGGTTGACACGGATCAAGACTGGGATTTGTCACTCCGTATGACGGAGAGGTATCACTGGGCCCACTCGGTAATGCATCATCATAATGAGCTCAAAGTGACCAAGTGTCTGGTCACGGGATCATGCATTACGGTATGAGTAAAGTGACTTGCCGGTAACGAGATTGAACGAGGTATTGGGATACCGACGATCGAATCTCGGGCAAGTAACATACTGATTAACGAAGGGAATTGTATACGGGATTGATTGAATCCTCGACATCGTGGTTCATCCGATGAGATCATCGAGGAGCATGTGGGAGCCAACATGGGTATCCAGATCCAGCTATTGGTTATTGACCGGAGAGCGATCTCGGTCATGTCTACATGTCTCCCGAACCCGTAGGGTCTACACACTTAAGGTTCGGTGACGCTAGGGTTGTAGGGATATGTATATGCAGTAACCCGAATGTTGTTCGGAGTCTCGTATGAGATCCCGGACGTCACGAGGAGTTCCGGAATGGTCCGGAGGTAAAGAATTATATATAGGAAGTGCTATTTCGGGCATCGGGACAAGTTTCGGGGTCACCGGTATTGTACCGGGACCACCGGAAGGGTCCCGGGGATCCACCGGGTGGGGCCACCTACCCCGGGGGGCCACATGGGCTGTAGGGTGTGCGCCTTGGCCTATATGGGCCAAGGGCACCAGCCCCAAGAGGCCCATGCGCCTAGGGTTCAAGGAAGGGAAGAGTCCCAAAAGGGGAAGGCACCTCCTAGGTGCCTTGGGGAGGAGGGATTCCTCCCTTGGCCGCACCCCCCTAGGAGATTGGATCTCCTAGGGTCGGTGCCCCCCCCCCTTGGACTCCCTATATATAGTGGGGAAAGGAGGGCTCTCACAACACGCCTTTGGTGCCTCCCTCTCCCTCTCCAACACATCCTCCTCCTCCATAGTGCTTAGCGAAGCCCTGCCGGAGTACTGCAGCTCCATCATCACCACGCCGTCGTGCTGCTGCTGGAGCCATCTCCCTCAACCTCTCCTTCCCCCTTGCTGGATCAAGAAGAAGGAGATGTTACGCTGACCGTACGTGTGTTGAACGCGGAGGTGCTGTCCATTCGGCGCTAGGGTCTCCGGTGATTTGGATCACGTCGAGTACGACTTCCTCATCCCCGTTCTTTGAACGCTTCCGCGCGTGATCTACAAAGGTATGTAGATGCAATCCAATCACTCGTTGCTAGATGAACTCATAGATGGATCTTGGTGAAACCATAGGAAAAATTTTGTTTTCTGCAACGTTCCCCAACACCCCAAGGAGAGCAACTAGGGCGAATGAAACCTTTGACAAGAGATTTGTCGATTTCCTCCTTAAGCTCAATGAGTTCATGCGGCGGCATCTTGTAGGGTCGTTTGGCTATAGGAGTGGTGCCTGGTTTCAAGTCGATGATGAATTCGACAGCTCTAGTAGGGGGAATTCCTGGAAGTTCTTCCAGAAAGACGTCTTGGAATTCATGAACGATGGGAAGGTTTTCAATGCCCTTGAGTGGTGCAGCATTCAATGCATTCAAGGCATAAAGTCGTGACTCGGCATTCTGTACTAGATGATTCTGGTAAGCAACTATTTCGTCGGAAGGATGTAGCAGATGGACGGTCTTAGTAGCGCAAACTATAGAAGCAGTATGCGCTTTCAACCAATCCATTCCCAGAATGAGGTCGATGCTACAGGACTTCAGTACGATGGGAGAGGCAAGGAATTCCAGTCCTTCAATTTCAACGGGAACGTTGTGACTAACCATAGAGGTTTGACATTGGCCCGCAGGAGTGTGCACCACGATCGTAGTGTTCATCTCTTCGTATTTAATGCCATGATGCATGAATGCAAACTCAGCTGATATGAATGAATGTGATGCTCCTGTATCAAATAAAACATATGCTGGTACCGAATTTACGAGGAGTGTACCCATCACGGTAGTAGGCTGGTCTAGCACTTCATTGAGATCAACGTGGTTGGCATGAACATGACCATAAGACCTGGCATTGTTGTTGCGAGGCTGGTTGCTTCCACGGCCAGCTGCAGGGAGGGCCAGTTGATTCTCGTTCTGGTTGCATTCCCTAGCATGGTGTCCTGGTTGACCAGACCTAAAGCACAGACCATTATTGGGAGTGGGAACAGGAGCTCGGGGTGGTGGAGCTGGAAGTCTTGGCTGCCTAGTTGGTGGGGGAGGCAGACGCGGTGCAGCATAGGACTGCCTTGGAGCAGGTGCAGTTGGCTGGTACATGTTGTTGGGAATCCATATCCTACGCTTCTGCGAGGACGGGACCGAAGATGAGCCCGTGTCACGGTTGCGCCTGTGAGAGCTCTGGTGTTCCTGCAGAGCAGTTTCGACATTGATGGCCTTGTTCACCAAGGTGGCGAAATCGGCAAAGTCGTGCACTAGAAGTGCGAGCTTGATATCGGCTTGAAGGCCATCAGGGAACTTCTCTTGTCTGTGTGCATCAGTTGCAATGTCTTCTTCAGCATAGCGGGACAAGTCCAGAAACTCCCGCTGATAAGCTTCCACAGTTTTGTTGCCTTGGGTGAGGCTGCGGAACCCGCGCTTCTTACGGTCCATGACTCCCTGAGGAATGAAGCAAGCACGGAAAGCAGCTTGGAAGTCTGGCCAGGTGATGATTGTTCCAACCGGTAGAGTACGCTTGTGGCTGTCCCACCACTGAGCGGCGGGTCCTTTCAAAAAGAAGGAAGCAAAGGTGACATAGCTGGCAGGGGCTACATCAGTAGACTCCATCTTATAGGTGATGTCACGGAGCCAGTCATCAGCATCCAGAGGCTGAGTTGAGCTGCGGTACACAGTTGGATTGAGACCCATGAAATCCTGCAGAGTCACTTGGGTTGGCTGATGGTTCATATTGGGGTGAGGAAACTGAGCCATAATATTCTACATAAACTGGTGATTTATCTCAAACTGTTGCATCATCCCAGCCATGTACTCAGGCGGGGGTGGGGGAGGGTCACCACGACCACGACCACCTGGTCTAACCATGCTGCTAATATATAACAGGGGTAGTTCAGCATTGAGAATTTGCAAGGACAAGAATCATTCATGATGAAACATGCATAATGAAAGGAACACGACAGATACTACATAGTAGTTGGCATATCTTACAAAAGTGATCATGCATAGAGTTTGATACACAGAGTTCAGTACACAGACTAAGAACATCATAGGCGGCACGCAGGCTCGCGACGAATGTATCAAACACTAACAAGCAAGCCTACATCAGTCCCAGGAGGAACTGTGGAGGTAGGTGTAGCCTGACAACTGGTAGTGACGCGAAGGGAAGACCTCCACGCGAGTAGCCTGGGGTCTGCGGATACTCTGGTGCGGAACCCGATGCGCAGGTGGCAGGAGAGGACCAAGTGCGGGAGAGTAGCCTCCCACATCTGGCCAGCCGACACCCTGGGGCATCATGGTCCTGGCAGGGTAGATCGCAGAACGCGACAGATCACCAAATCGGACAGAGGGGTGCAACAGCGTCAGAGCACGGTACAGGTGCTGACGGGTGGTGTACAACTCGTGGCGAAGAGCTCGGTTAGCTCTATCCAACCCATTGGCATGCAGAACCAGGTTCTTATGGTAGAAGGGCTCTCGGGTGACAGTGGAGTAGGCAGCAGTGTAGTATCCCTCCGCACCAACATCGGATGCGATAGCAATGTGCCTGAAGGGGGAGGTGTCCAACTCCTGATACTCTCCACGAAGACGTGTCAGAGCAGCATAAGCAACATTGTGGACTGCCATATCGATAGTCACTCCAACACCATGAGCAGTGTGCAGCACGGTAGTGGATTCGTACTCCCGAGAGTAGAGGTGGACGATGGCACGGTACTGCTCCTGGTTGAAGTCCTGGTACTCCTCGTAGACGGTGTACTCAGGGTGCTAGCGATAACCCAGATAGGTCATCATCTCAACCAACACAGCAGGTGATCCTGAGGCACCAATTGCCGTTGTGTGGCGCACGACCTATCTTGTGGGTTCCATCTGAAAACAAAGATGTTTCACAGGAGTCAAATGAAAATGTGGATAATGTTCAAATACTACTCTAATGAATAACTAGGGCTTATCCAACTTTGGGGTGAACATGGTCACGGGATCCTAATGTTAGAGTTAGTAAAAATCGTTTAACCCGAGTAGAAGAGAGTTCAGAGTCCCAGAATAAGGATCGAGGAGTAAAAGATGCTAATACCACCCAAATGGCGACGTGGGCCCGTAAGGCACACAGCCATGTTAGTAAAAGTTTTTGTAATGTCTAGACTCAACTTCGGCCAAGGAGTGTGGAAGCGGGATTCCTACAGGCAGTCGGCTCTGATACCAACTTGTGACGCCCCTGATCTTGATCGTACACGTTTGCGTGTATGATTAGTGTATGCTCAAATCGGGGGCGTCACACCCCCAAACATCCAGGAGCACCACGAAAACCTAATTCCACCGCCGCAACCTTCTGTACCCGAGAGATCCCATCTTGGGGCCTTTTCCGGAGCTCCGCCGGAGGGGGCATTGATCACGGAGGGCCTCTACATCAACTCCATGGCCTCTCCGGTGATGTGTGAGTAGTTTATTTCAGACATACGGGTCCATAGTTATTAGCTAGATGGCTTCTTCTCTCTCTTTGGATCTCAATACAAAGTTCTCCTCGGTCTTCTTGGAGATCTATTCGATGTAATCTTTTTTTGTGGTGTGTTTGTCGAGATCCGATGAATTGTGGGTTTATGATCCAGATTATCTATGAACAATATTTGATTCTCCTCTGAATTATTTTATGTATGATTGGTTTATCTTTGCAAGTCTCTTCGAATTATCATATCTATCAGGTCTCACTCTCATAAGTGACCGTGAAGGGATTGACAACCCCTTTATCGCGTTGGTTGCGAGGTTCTTATTTGTTTGTGTAGGTGCGTGGGACTTGAGCGTGATCTCCTACTGGATTGATACCTTGGTTCTCAAAAACTGAGGGAAATACTTACACTACTTGGCTGCATCACTCTTTCCTCTTCAAGGGAAAACCAACGCAGTGCTCAAGAGGTAGCAAGAAGGATTTCTGGCACCGTTGTCGAGAAGATTCGCGCCAAGTCAAGTCAAGATTTTACTCCCAACAACGAGCCATTTCTGGCACCGTTGCCGGAGTCTACGCACAAGTCAAGACATACCAAGTACCCATCACAAACTCTTATCCCCCGCATTACATTATTTGCCATTTGCCACTCGTTTTCCTCTCCCCCACTTCACCCTTGCCATTTTATTCGCCCTTCTTCTGTCCGTCTTTCCATTTGCTTTGATGTCTTACTTGGCTCATTTGCTCGTTTGGTTGGAATAGTGTTTATTTATTTCTAAACATAGAACCTAAGATATATGGATCCTCATCCGCTTGCTAATCTTTTTAATAGATCCAATTATTATGAACCAATTGCTAGTGAGTTTTGTGCACTAGATTATCTTTATGAAGTTTTGCTTGAAATTCGTGAATCTGAAAATTGCGACGAAGTACTTTATGAAACGATTCACAATAGATCTTTGAATAAAAAGCATGATTACAATGATGTTATTATAAATTCTATTAATGTCAATTGTGCTAATAATATGCAAAACCCTAAGCTTGGGGATGCTAGTTTTGCTATGTCCTCTACTTGTTGGAATGATCATGATTGGGGTGATTCTTCTTTTGATCTTGAAAATTTATTTAAGCCCCATAATGAATATGAGATTGATTATAATGTTTACAATAATATTGAAAGTGGGTTTGGAAGAATGTCAACTTTAGATCCCACATATTTGGAGAATGTTCAATTTTATGAAGTTTTTGATAAAAGTAGGCTTGGAGAGGTCATGACTTTAGTTAATGTTAATCCCACTACTTTCGAAGAGTGTCAACTTTGCATACATGTGGATCTTGTTAAGAATATGTTTTGTGATAGCTAATATTGTTGAATTTTCTTATGATCCTACATGTAATTATTATGAGAGAGAAAAATATGGTTGTAGAAATTTTCATGTTACTAAATTGCCTCTCGTTATGTTGAGATTGCTATTGTTTCTTTCCGCTTCCTTGCATATGCTAGTTTTTGCTTGCTTTGAAAATTTGTTTGCCTATAGGATTCCTATTCATATAAGTATTTTAGACTTAGATGTGTTTGTCACGTGTTTTATGATGCTCTCTTTGTGCTTCCATTCTTGTCTTTCATGTGAGCATCGTTGAAATCTTATGCCTAGCTATAAGGCTTTAAAGAAAAGCGCTTGTTGGAAGACAACATAATATTTTCCCTTGGTGTTATTCAATAAATAATTTATCTAGCCTCTGTTTTGGTTGTGTTTTTTGTGTTTAATTAGTGTTTGTGCCAGGTAGAACCATTGGGAAGACTTGGGGAAAGTCTTTTTGATATTGCTGTAAAAAAACATAAACTTTGGCGCTCGCGAGAATTGCTGCCATTTTTATTTGGAAAGTGATATTTAGTTAATTCTTTTTGAATATGATTAATAGATAAATTCCTCACGTCCATCAATTTATTTTAGAATTTTTGGGGTTCCATAAGGTGCGTTAGCTACAGATTACTACAGACTGTTCTGTTTTTGACAGATTCTGTTTTTCGTGTGTTGTTTGCTTATTTTAAGGAATCTATGGCTAGTAAAAGAGTTTATAAACCATAGAGAAGTTGGAATACAGTAGGTTTAACACCAATATAAATCAAGAATGAGTTCATTACAGTACCTTGAAGTGGTGTTTTATTTTCTTTCGCTAACTGAGCTCACGAGATTTTCTATTTTGGGTTTTGTGTTGTGAAGTTTTCAAGTTTTGGGTAAAGATTTGATGGATTATGGAACAAGGAGTGGCAAGATCCTAAGCTTGGGGATTCCCATGGCACCCCAAGGTAAAATTCAAGGACACCAAAAAGCCTGAGCTTGGGGATGCCCCGGAAGGCATCCCCTCTTTCGTCTTCGTCTATCGGTAACTTTACTTGGAGCTATATTTTTATTCACCACATGATATGTGTTTTGCTTGGAGCATCTTGTATGATTTGAGTCTTTGCTTTTTAGTTTACCACCATCATCCTTACTGTACACACCTTTTGAGAGAGACTCACATGATTTGAAATTTATTAGAATGCTCTATGTGCTTCACTTATATCTTTTGAGCTATATATTTTTTGCTCTAGTGCTTCACTTATATCTTTTGAGCTATATAGTTTTGCTCTAGTTCTTCACTCATATCTTTTAGAGCACGGTGGTGGTTTTATTTTATAGAAATAATTGACCTCTCATGCTTCACTTATATTATTTTGAGAGTCCTTTAGAACAACATGGCAATAATAAAAACTTTCATACAAGTGCATTGAATACTATGAGAAGTTTGATACTTCATAATTGTTTTGAGATATGGAGATGGTGGTATTAGAGTCATGCTAGTTGAGTAGTTGTGAATTTGAGAAATACTTGTGTTAAAGTTTGTGATTCCCGTAGCATGCACGTATGGTGAACCGTTATGTGATGAAGTCGGAGCATGATTTATTTATTGATTATCTTCCTTATGAGTGGCGGTCGGGGACGACCGATGGTCTTTTCCTACCAATCTATTCCCCTAGGAGCATGCGCGTAATGCTTTGCTTTGATAACTAATAGATTTTTGCAGTAAGTATGTGAGTTCTTTATGACTAATGTTAAGTCCATGGATTATACGCACTCTTTTTTTTTGCAATCGGATTATACGCACTCTCACCCTTCCACCATTGCTAGCCTCTCTAGTATAGCGCAACTTTCGCCGGTACCTTAAACCCACCATATACCTTCCTCAAAAAAGCCACCATACCTACCTATTATGGCATTTCCATAGCCATTCCAAGATATATTGCCATGCAACTTTCCATCATTCCGTTATTATGACACGCTTCATCATTGTCATATTGCTTGCATGATCATGTAATTGACATCGTATTTGTGGCAAAACCACCGTTCAAAATTTCCATACATGTCACTCATGCATCATTACACATCCTGGTACACCACCGGAGGCATTCACATAGAGTCATATTTTGTTCTAAGTATCGAGTTGTAATTTTTGAGTTGTAAGTAAATAAAGTGTGATCATCATCATTATTAGAGCATTGTCCCAGTGAGGAAAGGATGATGGAGACTATGATTCCCCCACAAGTCGGGATGAGACTCTGGACGAATAAAAATAGGCCAAAAAGAAAAAAAAGAAAGAAGGCCCAAAGAAAAAAAAAGAGAGAAAAAGAGAGAAGGGACAATGCTACTATCCTTTTTCCACACTTGTGCTTCAAAGTAGCACCATGATCTTCATGATAGAGAGTCTCCTATGATATCGCTTTCATATACTAGTGGGAATTTTTCATTATAGAACTTGGCTTGTATATTCCAATGATGGGCTTCCTCAAATTGCCCTAGGTCTTCATGAGCAAGCAAGTTGGATGCACACCCACTTAGTTCTTTTGTTGAGCTTTCATACACTTATAGCTCTAGTGCATCCGTTGCATGGCAATCCCTACTCACTTACATTGATATCTATTAATGGCCATTGCCATAGCCCGTTTATACGCCTAGTTGATGTGAGACTATCTTCGCCTTTCTGTCTTCTTCAAAACCACCATTCTATTCCACATATAGTGCTATATCCATGGCTCACGCTCATATATTGTGTGAAGATTGAAAAAGTTTGAGAACATCAAAAGTATGAAACAATTGCTTGGCTTGTCATCGGGGTTGTGCATGATTTAAATATTTTGTGTGGTGAAGATAGAGCATAGCCAGACTATATGATTTTGTAGGGATAACTTTTTTTGGCCATGTTATTTTGAGAAGACATGATTGCTTAGTTAGTATGCTTGAAGTATTATTATTTTTATGTCAATATTAAACTTTTGTCTTGAATCTTATGGATCTGAACATTCATGCCACAATAAAGAAAAAATACATTGAGAAATATGTTAGAAAGCATTCCACATCAAAAATTCTTTTTTATCATTTACCTACTCGAGGACAAGCAGGAATTAAGCTTGGGGATGCTTGATACGTCTCCAACGTATCTATAATTTTTGATTGCTCCATGCTATTATATTATCTATTTTGGATGTTAATGGGCTTTATTTTACACTTTTATATCATTTTTGGGACTAACCTACTAACCAGAGGCCCAGCCCAAATTGCTGGGTTTTGCCTATTTTAGAGTTTCGCCGAAAAAGAATGTCAAACGGAGTCCAAACAGAATGAAACCTTCGGGAACGTGATTTTCTTAACAAACGTGATCCAGGAGACTTGGAGTGTGCATCAAGAAACGATCGAGGAGGGCACGAGGCAGGGGGCGCGCCTACCCCCCTCGTGGGCCCCTCGTTGCTCCACCGACGTACTTCTTCCTCCTATATATATCCACGTACCCCCCAAACAACCAGGAGCACCACGAAAACCTAATTCCACCGCCGCAACCTTCTCTACCCAAGAGATCCCATCTTGGGGCCTTTTCTGGAGCTCCTCCGGAGGGAGCATTGATCATGGAGGGCCTCTACATCAACTCCATGGCCTCTCCGGTGATGTGTGAGTAGTTTATTTCAGACCTACGGGTCCATAGTTATTAGCTAGATGGCTTCTTCTCTCTCTTTGGATCTCAATACAAAGTTCTGCTCGATCTTCTTGGAGATCTATTCGATTAATCTTCTTTTCGGGTGTGTTTGTCGAGATCTGATGAATTGTGGGTTTATGATCCAGATTATGTATGAACAATATTTGATTCTCCTCTGAATTATTTTATGTATGATTGGTTTATCTTTGCAAGTCTCTTCGAATTATCAGTTTGGTTTTGGCCTACTAGATTGATCTTTCTTGCAATGGGAGAAGCGCTTAGCTTTGGGTTCAATCTTGCGGTGCTCGATCCCAGTGACAGAAAGGGAACCGACACGTATTGTATTGTTGCCATCGAGGATAAAAAGATGGGGTTTATATCATATTGCATGAGTTTATCCATCTACATCATGTCATCTTACTTAAAGCATTACTCTGTTCTTATGAAGTTAATACTCTAGATGCATGCTGGATAGCGGTCGATGTGTGGAGTAATAGTAGTAGATGCAGAATCGTCGGTCTACTTGTCATGGACGTGATGCCTATATGCATGATCTGAAGGAAATATGCCCTAGAGGCAATAATAAAGTTATTATTTATTTCCTTATATCATGATAAATGTTTATTATTCATGCTAGAATTGTATTAACCGGAAACATAATACATGTGTGAATACATAGACAAAAACAGAGAGTCACTAGTATGCCTCTACTTGACTAGCTCGTTGATCAAAGATGGTTATGTTTCCTGACCATAGACATGAGTTGTCATTTGATTAACAGGATCACATCATTAGGAGAATGATGTGATTGACTTGACCCATTCCGTTAGCTTAGCACTTGATCGTTTAGTTTGTTGCTATTGCTTTCTTCATAACTTATACATGTTCCTTTGACTATGAGATTATGCAACTCCCGTTTACCGGAGGAACACATTCTGTGCTACCAAACATCACAACGTAACTGGGTGATTATAAAGGTGCTCTACAGGTGTCTCCGAAGGTACTTGTTGGGTTGGCGTATTTCGAGATTAGGATTTGTCACTCCGATTGTCGGAGAGGTATCTCTGGGCTCTCTCGGTAATGCACATCACTCAAGCCTTGCAAGCATTGCAACTAATAAGTTAGTTGCAGGATGATGTATTACGGAACGAGTAAAGAGACTTGCCGGTAACGAGATTGAACTAGGTATTGAGATACCGACGATTGAATCTCGGGCAAGTAACATACCGATGACAAAGGGAACAATGTATGTTGTTATGCGGTCTGACCGATAAAGATCTTCGTAGAATATGTAGGAGCCAATATGAGCATCCAGGTTCCGCTATTGGTTATTGACCAGAGATGTGTCTCGGTCATGTCTACATAGTTCTCGAACCCGTGGGGTTCGCACGCTTAAAGTTCGGTGACGATCGTAATTAGGGTTTTTGTGTTTTGATGTACCGAAGGTTGTTCAGAGTCCCGGATGTGATCACGGACATGACGAGGAGTCTAAAAATGGCCGAGACATAAGGATTGATATATTGGAAGCCTATATTCGGATATCGGAAACGTTCCGGGTGAAATCAGGATTTTATCGGAGTACCGGGGGGTTACCAGACCCCCCCCCCCCGGGGTATTGGGCCTACATGGGCCATAAGGGAGAAGAGTAGGGCTGGCCAGGGCAGGCCGCGCGCCCCCTCCCCCCTAGTCCGAATAGGACAAGGAAGGGGGGCGGCACCCCCCTTTCCTCTTTCTCCCTTCCTCCTTCCTTTTCCAACAAGGCAAGAGGGGGGAGTCCTACTCCCGGTTGGAGTAGGACTCCTCCAGGCCCACCCATAGGGCCGGCCGCACCTCCCCCTCTCCCTCCTTTATATACTGAGGCAAGGGGGCACCCCATGACACACAAGTTGATCCTCGTGATCGTTCCTTAGCCGTGTGCGGTGCCCCCTTCCACCATATTCCACCTCGGTCATATCGTAGCGGTGCTTAGGCGAAGCCCTGCGTCGGTAGAACATCATCACCGTCATCACGCCGTCGTGCTGACGAAACTCTCCCTCAACGTTTTGCTGGATCGGAACTCGAGGGACGTCCCCGAGTTGAACGTGTGCAGAACTCGGAGGTGCCGTACATTCGGTACTTGGATCGGTCGGACCGGGAAGACGCACGACTACTTCCTCTATGTTGTGTCAACACTTCCGTTGCCGGTCTACAAGGGTACATAGACAACACTCTCCCATCTCATTGCTATGCATCACCATGATCTTGCGTGTGCGTAGGAAATTTTTTGAAATTACTTTGTTCCCCAACAGTGGTATCAGAGCCTAGGTTTTATGCGTTGATGTTGTGCACGAGTAGAACACAAGTGAGTTGTGGGTGATATAAGTCATACTACTTACCAGCATGTCATACTTTGGTTCGGCGGTATTGTTGGATGAAGCGGCCCGGACCGACATTACGCGTACTCTTACGCAAGATTGGTTCTACCGACGTGCTTTGCACATAGGTGGCTGGCGGGTGTCAGTTTCTCCAACTTTAGTTGAACCAAGTGTGGCTACGCCCGGTCCTTGCGAAGGTTAAAACAGCACCAACTTGACAAACTATCGTTGTGGTTTTGATGCGTAGGTAAGAACGGTTCTTACTGAGCCCGTAGCAGCCACGTAAAACTTGCAACAACAAAGTAGAGGACGTCTAACTTGTTTTTGCAGGGCATGTTGTGATATGATATGGTCAAGACATGATGCTAAATTTTATTGTATGAGATGATCATGTTTTGTAACCGAGTTATCGGCAACTGGAAGGAGCCATATGGTTGTCACTTTATTGTATGCAATGCAATTGCACTATAATGCTTTACTTTATCACTAAGCGGTAGCGATAGTCGTGGAAGCATAAGATTGGCGAGACGACAACGATGCTACGATGGTGATCAAGGTGTCGCACCGGTGACGATGGTGATCATGAAGGTGCTTTGGAGATGGAGATCACAAGCACAAGATGATGATGGTCATATCATATCACTTATATTGATTGCATGTGATGTTTATCTTTTATGCATCTTATCTTGCTTTGATTGACGGTAGCATTATAAGATGATCCCCCACTAAATTATCAAAGTATAAGTGTTCTCCCTGAGTATGCACCGTTGCGAAAGTTTTTCATGCTGAGACACCACGTGATGATCGGGTGTGATAGGCTCTACGTTCAAATACAACGGGTGCAAAACAGTTGCACACGCGGAATACTCAGGTTTAACTTGACGAGCCTAGCATATAACAGATATGGCCTCGGAACATGGAGACCGAAAGGTCGAGCGTGAATCATATAGTAGATACGATCAACATATTGATGTTCACCATTGATACTACTCCATCTCACGTGATGATCGGACATGGTTTAGTTGATTTGGATCACGTGATCACTTAGAGGATTAGAGGGATATCTTTCTAAGTGGGAGTTCTTAAGTAATATGATTAATTGAACTTAAATTTATCATGAACCTAGTACCTGATAGTATCTTGCTTGTCTATGTTTGATTGTAGATAGATGGCTCGTGTTATTGTTCCGTTGAATTTTAATGCGTTCCTTGAGAAAGCAAAGTTGAAAGATGATGGTAGCAATTACACGGACTAGGTCCGTAACTTGAGGATTATCCTCATTGCTGCACAGAAGAATTACGTCCTGGAAGCACCGCTAAGTGCCAAGCCTGCTGCAGGAGCGACACCAGATGTTATGAACATCTGGAAGAGCAAAGCTGATGACTACTCGATAGTTCAGTGTGCCATGCTTTACGGCTTAGAACCGGGTCTTCAACGACATTTTGAACATCATGGAGCATATGAGATGTTCCAGGAGTTGAAGTTAATATTTCAAGCAAATGCCCGGATTGAGAGATATGAAGTCTCCAATAAGTTCTATAGCTGCAAGATGGAGGAGAATAGTTCTGTCAGTGAACATATACTCAAAATGTCTGGGTATCATAATCACTTGACTCAACTGGGGGTTAATCTTCCTGTTGATAGTGTCATTGACAAAGTTCTTCAATCACTGCCACCAAGCTACAAAAGTTTCGCGATGAACTATAATATGCAAGGGATGAATAAAACTATTCCTGAGCTCTTCGCGATGCTAAAAGCCGCGGAGGTAGAAATCAAGAAGGAGCATCAAGTGTTGATGGTCAATAAGACCACCAGTTTCAAGAAAAAGGTCAAAGGGAAGAAGAAAGGGAACTTCAAGAAGAATAGAAAACAAGTTGCTGCTCAGGAGAATAAACCCAAGTCTGGACCTAAGCCTGAGACTGAGTGCTTCTACTGCAAGCAGACTGGTCACTGGAAGCAGAACTGCCCCAAGTAGTTGGCGGATAAGAAGGATGACAAAGTGAACAAAGGTATATGTGATATACATGTTATTGATGTGTACCTTACTAATGCTCGCAGTAGCACCTGGGTATTTGATACTGATTCTGTTGCTAACATTTGCAACTCAAAACAGGGGCTACGGATTAAGCGAAGATTGGCTAAGGACGAGGTGACGGTGCGCGTGGGAAATGGTTCCAAAGTCGATGTGATCGCGGTCGGCACGCTACCTCTACATCTACCTTCGGGATTAGTATTAGACCTAAATAATTGTTATTTGGTGCCAGCGTTGAGCATGAACATTATATCTGGATCTTGTTTGATGCGAGATGGTTATTCATTTAAATCAGAGAATAATGGTTGTTCTATTTATATGAGTAATATCTTTTATGGTCATGCACCCTCGAAGAGTGGTCCATTTTTGATAAATCTCGATAGTAGTGATACACATATTCATAATGTTGAAATCAAAAGATGCAGAGTTGATAATGATAGTGCAACTTATTTGTGGCACTGTCATTTAGGTCATATCGGTGTAAAGCGCATGAAGAAACTCCATACTGGTGGACTTTTGGAACTACTTGATTATGAATCACTTGGTACTTGCGAACCGTGCCTCATGGGTAAGATGACTAAAACGCCGTTCTCCGGTACTATGGAGAGAGCAACGGATTTGTTGGAAATCATACATACAGATGTATGTGGTCCAATGAATGTTGAGGCTCGTGGCGGATATCGTTATTTTCTCACCTTCACAGATGATTTAAGCAGATATGGGTATATCTACTTAATGAAACATAAGTCTGAAACATTTGAAAAGTTCAAAGAATTTCAGAGTGAAGTTGAAAATCATCGTAATAAGAAAATAAAGTTTCTACGATCTGATCGTGGAGGAGAATATTTGAGTTACGAGTTTGGTCTACATTTGAAAAATTGCGGAATAGTTTCGCAACTCACGCCACCCGGAACACCACAGCGTAATGGTGTGTCCGAACGTCGTAACCGTACTTTATTAGATATGGTGCGATCTATGATGTCTCTTACTGATTTACCGTTATCGTTTTGGGGTTATGCTTTACAGACGGCTGCATTCACGTTAAATAGGACACCATTGAAATCCGTTGAGACGACGCCTTATGAACTATGGTTTGGCAAGAAACCAAAGTTGTCGTTTCTGAAAGTTTGGGGCTGTGATGCTTATGTGAAAAAGCTTCAACCTGATAAGCTCAAACCCAAATCGGAGAAATGTGTCTTCATAGGATACCCAAAGGAGACTGTTGGGTACACCTTCTATCACAGATCCGAAGGCAAAACTTTTGTTGCTAAATTCGGAGTTTTTCTAGAGAAGGAGTTTCTCTCGAAAGAAGTGAGTGGGAGAAAAGTAGAAATTGATGAGGTAACTGTACCTGCTCCCTTATTGGAAAGTAGTACATCACAGAAACCGGTTTCTATGACACCTACACCAATTAGTGATGAAGCTAATGATAATGATCATGAAACTTCAGATCAAGTTACTACCGAACCTCGTAGATCAACCAGAGTAAGATCCGCACCAAAGTGATATGGTAATCTTGTTCTGGAAGTCATGCTACTAGATCATGATGAACCTACGAACTATGAAGAAGCGATGGTGAGCCCAGATTCCACAAAATGGCTAGAAGCCATGAAATCTGAGATGGGATCCATGTATGAGAACAAAGTGTGGACTTTGGTTGACTTGCCCATTGATCGGCAAGCAATTGAGAACAAATGGATCTTCAAGAAGAAGACTGACGCTAACGGTAATGTTACTGTCTACAAAGCTCGACTTGTTGCAAAAGGTTTTCGACAAGTTCAAGGGATTTACTACGATGAGACCTTCTCACCCATAGCGATGCTTAAGTCTGTCCGAATCATGTTAGCAATTGCCGCATTTTATGATTATGAAATTTGGCAAATGGATGTCAAAACTGCATTCCTGAATGGATTTTTGGAAGAAGAGTTGTATATGATGCAACCAGAAGGTTTTGTCGATCCAAAGGGAGCTAACAAAGTGTGCAAGCTCCAGCGATCCATTTATGGACTGGTGCAAGCCTCTCGGAGTTGGAATAAACGCTTTGATAGTGTGATCAAAGCATTTGGTTTTGTACAAACTTTTGGAGAAGCCTGTATTTACAAGAAAGTGAGTGGGAGCTCTGTAGCATTTCTGATATTATATGTGGATGACATATTATTGATTGGAAATGATATAGAATTTCTGGATAGCATAAAGGGATACTTGAATAAGAGTTTTTCAATGAAAGACCTCGGTGAAGCTGCTTACATATTGGGCATTAAGATCTATAGAGATAGATCAAGACGCTTAATTGGACTTTCACAAAGCACATACCTTGACAAGGTTTTGAAGAAGTTCAAAATGGATCAAGCAAAGAAAGGGTTCTTGCCTGTGTTACAAGGTGTGAAGTTGAGTAAGACTCAATGTCCGACCACCGCAGAAGATAGAGAGAAAATGAAAGATGTTCCCTATGCTTCAGCCATAGGCTCTATCATGTATGCAATGTTGTGTACCAGACCTGATGTGTGCCTTGCTATAAGTCTAGCAGGGAGGTAACAAAGTAATCCAGGAGTGGATCACTGGACAGCGGTCAAGAACATCCTGAAATACCTGAAAAGGACTAAGGATATGTTTCTCGTATATGGAGGTGACAAAGAGCTCATCGTAAATGGTTATGTTGATGCAAGCTTTGACACTAATCCGGATGATTCTAAATCGCAAACCGGATACGTGTTTTTACTGAACGGTGGAGCTGTCAGTTGGTGCAGTTCTAAACAAAGCGTCGTGGCGGGATCTACATGTGAAGCAGAGTACATAGCTGCTTCAGAAGGAGCAAATGAAGGAGTCTGGATGAAGGAGTTCATATCCGATCTAGGTGTCATACCTAGTGCATCGGTTCCAATGAAAATCTTTTGTGACAATACTGGTGCAATTGCCTTGGCGAAGGAATCCAGATTTCACAAGAGAACCAAACACATCAAGAGACGCTTCAATTCCATTCGGGATTTAGTCCAAGTGGGAGACATAGAAATTTGCAAGATACATACGGATCTGAATGTTGCAGACCCGCTGACTAAGCCTCTTACACGAGCAAAACATGATCAGCACCAAGGCTCCATGGGTGTTAGAATCATTACTGTGTAATCTAGGTTATTGACTCTAGTGCAAGTGGGAGACTGAAGGAAATATGCCCTAGAGGCAATAATAAAGTTATTATTTATTTCCTTATATCATGATAAATGTTTATTATTCATGCTAAAATTGTATTAACCGGAAACATAATACATGTGTGAATACACAGACAAAAACAGAGAGTCACTAGTATGCCTCTACTTGACTAGCTCGTTGATCAAAGATGGTTATGTTTCCTGACCATAGACATGAGTTGTCATTTGATTAACGGGATCACATCATTAGGAGAATGATGTGATTGACTTGACCCATTCCGTTAGCTTAGCACTTGATCGTTTAGTTTGTTGCTATTGCTTTCTTCATAACTTATACATGTTCCTATGACTATGAGATTATGCAACTCCTGTTTATCGGAGGAACACTTTGTGTGCTACCAAACGTCACAACGTAACTGGGTGATTATAAAGGTGCTCTACAGGTGTCTCTGAAGGTACTTGTTGGGTTGGCGTATTTCGAGATTAGGATTTGTCACTCCGATTGTCGGAGAGGTATCTCTGGGCCCTCTCGGTAATGCACATCACTCAAGCCTTGCAAGCATTACAACTAATAAGTTAGTTGCAGGATGATGTATTACGGAACGAGTAAAGAGACTTGCCGGTAACGAGATTGAACTAGGTATTGAGATATCGACGATCGAATCTCGGGCAAGTAACATACCGATGACAAAGGGAACAACGTATGTTGTTATGCGGTCTGACCGATAAAGATCTTCATAGAATATGTAGGAGCCAATATGAGCATCCAGGTTCCGCTATTGTTTATTGACCGGAGACGTGTCTCGGTCATGTCTACATAGTTCTCGAACCCGTAGGGTCCGCACGCTTAAAGTTCGGTGACGATCGTAATTAGGGTTTTTGTGTTTTGATGTACCGAAGGTTGTTCAGAGTCCCGGATGTGATCACGGACATGACGAGGAGTCTCGAAATGGTCGAGACATAAAGATTGATATATTGGAAGCCTATATTTGGATATCAGAAATGTTCCGGGTGAAATCGGGATTTTAC
>NC_041380.1:75055221-75097007 GCF_002162155.2 Triticum dicoccoides | reverse complement strand
CAGGCCGCGCGCCCCCTCCCCCTAGTCCGAATAGGGCAAGGAAGGGGGGCGGGGCCCCCCTTTCCTCTTTCTCCCTTCCTCCTTCCTTTTCCAACAAGGCAAGAGGGGGGAGTCCTACTCCCAGTTGAGTAGGACTCCTCCAAGCGCACCCATAGGGCCGGCCGCACCTCCCCCTCTCCCTCCTTTATATACTAAGCAAGGGGGCACCCCATGACACACAAGTTGATCCTCGTGATCGTTCCTTAGCCGTGTGCGGTGCCCCCTTCCACCATATTCACCTCGGTCATATCGTAGCGGTGCTTAGGCGAAGCCCTGCGTCTGTAGAACATCATCACTGTCATCACGCCGTCGTGCTGACGAAACTCTCCCTCAACGTTTTGCTGGATCAGAACTCGAGGGACGTCACCGAGTTGAACGTGTGCAGAACTCGAAGGTGTCGTACGTTCGGTACTTGGATCAGTCAGACCGGGAAGACGCACGAGTACTTCCTCTATGGTGTGTCAACACTTCCGTTGCCGGTCTACAAGGGTACGTAGACAACACTCTCCCCTCTTGTTGCTATGCATCACCATGATCTTGCGTGTGCATAGGAAATTTTTTGAAATTACTACGTTCCCCAACATGATCATACCTAGATATTCTCATAACTATGCTCAATTCTATCAATTGCTTGATAGTAATTCGTTTACCCACCGTAATACTTATGCTCTTGAGAGAAGCCACTAGTGAAACCTATGGCCCCCGGGTCTTATCTTCCATCATATTAATCTTCCAACACTTAGTTATTTCTATTGTCGTTTATTTTACTTTGCATCTTTATTTCTCTTTATCATAAAAATACCAAAAATATTATCTTATCATATCTATGAGGTCTCACTCTCGTAAGGGACCGTGAAGGGATTGGCAACCCCTTTATCGCATTGGTTGCGCGGTTCTTATTTGTCTGTGTAGGTGCGTGGGACTTGAGCATGATCTCTTACTGGATTGATACCTTGGTTCTCAAAAAGTGAGGGAAATACTTACGCTACTTTGCTGCATCACCCTTTCTTCTTCAAGGGAAAACCAACGCAGTGCTCAAGAGGTAGCACCGCCAAGGTTCCCTAGTTGGATGTAGTTTCTTTTAAGTTTAGAAGCATAGACACGAGGGTCGGATGGAGCATTAATATGCTTGGATGCCTTGTCGTGGAAGAGAGTTGGGCCCATTGATATTTACAAAAAGAGGATGTAGCATCCTGATACGTCTCCCACGTATCTATAATCTTTGATTGTTCCGTGCTATTATATTATCTGTTGTGGTTGTTTAATGGGCTTTAATATGCACTTTTATATTATTTTTGGGACTAACCTATTAACTGGAGGCCCAGTGCCAGTTTCTATTTTTTTGCCTATTTCAGTGTTTCGCGGAAAAGGAATATCAAACGGAATCCAAACGGAACGAAACCTTCGTGAGGATCTTTCTTAGAACAAACGTAAACCAGGAGACTTGGAGTTGAAGTCTGGAACTCCGCGAAGCTTCCACGAGGCAGGAGGGCGCGCCCCCACCCTCGTGGGCCCCGTAGAGCTCCACCGACGTACTTCTTTCGCCTATATATACCCTTATATCCTAAAAACATCCAAGAGAGCCACGAAACTACTTTTCCACCGCCGCAACCTTCTATACCCGTGAGATACCATCTAGGGCCTTTTCCGGCGATGTGCCGGAGGGGGAATCGATCACGGAGGGCTTCTACATCAACACCATAGCCTCTCCGATGATGTGTGAGTAGTTTATCACAGACCTTCGGGTCCATAGTTATTAGCTAGATTGCTTCTTCTCTCTCTTTGGTTCTCAATACAAAGTTCTCCTCGATGTTCTTGGAGATCTATTCGATATAATATTCTTTTGCGGTGTGTTTGCCGAGATCTGATGAATTGTGGATTTATAATCAAGTTTATCTATGAACAATATTTGGTTCTTCTCTGAATTCTTATTTGCATGATTTGATATCTTTGCAAGTCTCTTCGAATTATCGGTTTAGTTTGGCCTACTAGATTGATCTTTCTTGCGGTGTCCTTTCCCAGTGACAGTAGGGGCAGCAAGGCACGTATTGTATTGTTGCCATCGAGGATAAAAAGATGGGGTTTATATCATATTTCTTGAGTTTATCTCTCTACATCATGTCATCTTGCCTAATGTGTTACTCTGTTCTTATGAACTTAATACTCTAGATGCATATTGGATAGCGGTCGATGTGTGGAGTAATAGTATTAGGTGCAGAATCATTTCAGTCTACTTGACACAGACGTGATGCTTATATTCATGATCATGCCTAGATATTCTCATAACTATGCGCTTTTCTATCAATTGCTCGGCAGTAATTTGTCACTCGCCGTAACAGATGCTATCATGAGAGAAGCCACTAGTGAAACCTATGGCCCCTGGGTCTATTTTATATCATATAAGTTCCCGATCTACAATTCTAGTTTATTATTTATTTTATTTTGCAATCTTTACTTTTCAATCTATACAACAAAAATATCAAAAATAATTATCTTATTATCTTTATCAGATCTCACTTCTGCAAGTGGCCGTGAAGGGATTAACAACCCCTTTATCGTGTTGGTTGCATGGTTCTTGATTGTTTGTGCAGGTGTTAGGCGACTTGCGTGTAATCTTCTACTGGATTGATACATTGGCTCTCAAAAATTGAGGGAAATACTTATGCTACTTTGTTGCATCACCCTTTCTTCTTCAAGAGAAAACCAACGCATGCTCAAGAGGTAGCACATCCTTATCAACTCCTCATTAATAGTAAAGATGCACACCTCAATAAATAAATTAAAGAACCTAGAACCATGGGTTGCGCTAGTGCTTGAGGGGTTTTGCCAAAAATCTTTGCATGACCCTACGTGCGACGTGTAGTAGCAGTAGTGTGGCTAGTTTGCTTAGGGTTCAGTCGTCCATGGTCTCCTTTCTGGTGGCGCCAATGGCGGTGGGGAATATATTTTCTCCGGATTCGTCACTGATGCAACATCCTCTATTCTCGGTGCCGGATCTAGTTGGTTCTATGTTCAAGCAAGGTTGGCTACTTTGTGGAGGCTATGCATGCTTTGATCCCATTGTCATGACGACGGCTGATCCATAGCCGTGGTCAGGATTTGTAGCCTTGTTCCCAATGCAGCGGGGTTGTTGTTGATGTCTCTCTCAAGCACAGTGGCAGCGACCATCTGGAAGATTGCTGTTTCCGTACATCCTGGGTGGTTGCTGGATGGCAACTCCAGGTCTCCTCTTCGATGGTTATGGTGTCGATTGAGGGCGGCAAGGCCGTGGGCCGAAAACCGTAGGGATGATCCTCGACCGACGAGCCACAAGGTCTCGGGTCACACAACGGTCCGTTTCATCGTCTCACAACTGAACGTTGTCTGCTATGATGTTTCTTTCGTTTTGGGCAAGTTGGTGTCTCCCTTCTGTCCGACAAAGCATGGGTGACAATGGCGACTCTTGCATTTAGGTCCCATAGAGTTGTACTTTCATTTTTTGTGGGTACTTTCTGCAGGGTGTTATGCATGTGGTCTTCTAGTTGCCTCTAAATCGTGACTATGTGTGGGTTCATCGTCCAACAGTTGAATGAATGACACATAGTTTATCTTTAGAAAAAACTTCTACTAAAGGCTGAAAAAGAAGTGGAAAATGCCAATGGAGGCCTTGCTCCACGGAGTTCACTATTTTAAACAATTCGAAAGTGATATTTCAAAGTTCCAAAAGAACTTCCATAGGAACATATACGTTTTCTGCACGCGTGAAAAATCGTTCGATTTTTTTGTGTTTTGTTGGTTGTATAAGAAAAGTCCGGACCAACAACAACAAAGATCGGCCCATCTTAGAAATACGCTTTTGGCCTTTTCTGTACGCCATGTGTGGAAGTATATGGTTATGAATTTTCACACATACATAATACACATGTGCACGATTGTTCGCAAAAAATATTTATTTTTTTGCGTTGTAGAAATTTGGTTTTTCAAAACGCTCCCTGAAGCTCGGCCTCCAAAAGCCCGCACCTGAAAAGGAAGCTTCTATCTGCCTCTCACTACGGTAGGACGAGACTTGCCTGCTCCCCCAGCGTGCGCCCATCCGTGCTCCCGCATACGTGGCATGATTTGATTGAAACAAAATAAGGCTCGGCCCCACCCCATTAAAATCAGGAGGGAGATGATTAGATTAAAAAGAAAAAAAGAAAAAGACAGTCGTATGATAAAGTGGGAGCACGCATGAGAGCAACGGGAGGAAGCAGGCAAGCCGGATCCACTACGGTAAGGTAGGTAGTTGAGAAAACACGCAAGTGGATGTAGTAGGCTAACCCTATTCGGCATTTAAATTCGTTATGGGAGTGCTCATTTGGTTTTCTGCTTGAATTTTCTTTTCTTTATTCAGTTTGCTCGTATACCATTTGGTTTCTTTCTTTTGTTCAAAAACTATCAACATGTTCAAAAGATCATGAATATGTGGTGGGCCAACCCTATTCGGCATTTAAAACCATGAATATTTTTTCAAGACACACAAATATTTTCTTAGAAAACTATCAACATGTTCAAAAAATATGTGGAATGTATTTTTTTTAAATGTGGAAACTATTTTTAGAGAGACAAGACCACTTTAAAAAATGCATGAACATTTTCCTAGAAATTATGATAATTTTCACAAAATATGTGGAGGTTTTTTTAAATGTGTGAACTATTTTTAAAAAGATGTGATCACTTTTGAAAATGCATTAATAATTTATAAAAAACTGTAAATATTTTTAGCGAACTAATTTTTTAAAATTTCATGAATTTTTTATTTTTGAAATTTACAAAAAAAATGACTTTTTCGGAATTTTGTTGACACAAAACAAACGCAGATGCTCACATATATGAATGCACACTCACTTGTATGAACACACACACACACATCCTATCCTTATCCCCCGAGATATTGAGCCGATATAATATGTTGAGATTGACAAAGTCATTAAAGATGTCTCATAGTTGACGAAAATGTGTCTTTCCCACTAAACAAACATAGCCGGAAAGTCTAAAGTAAATATATGAATATGCGAGTACCAGTATCAAGTTTAGAACTTGAATCCTGGCGGGCTGTTTCACCACAAGAAACCTTACCATCTGAACGTCTCAGTTCGCACATTTTTTGAAATTCACATTTCTTAAAAAGTGTTCATGTAGAATAGATTAGAAAAGAAACCGAAAACAAATTGGACTACAGGTGAGCTGGCATTTTGACGCACTGAGCTTAATAAAGGAACTGCCAAAGAAATAATCTTCATGTCTCAAAAATAAAATCTTCACAGTTTCAAAAGGAAATAAAAGCTTCACACAATCAGTCAGGAGCAACTAATTAACGAGCTCGGGGCGCTCCCTCCGGATTTTGTTTTTCCTATTTTTCTGCACGCATTTTCAGCTTTTTAAACGTTTTTTTATGTTTCGGTTTTCCACCGATCTTCTTTAGCTTTTGGGAAAAAAATCGAAAACAAATTTTTTACGCGAAAAAAAGCGTTTTCTTTTTTTTCCTTCCGCTAGAATCACGGTTTTGCTTCCCCAATAGGCATTGTTTTGCTTTCGCGAGAGTCGCGGTCGTGCCTCTCGAAAACAGAAAAAAAAATGTTTCTTTTTGTTTTTTCCTTCCGCAAGAGGCATGGTTTTGCTTCTGCGAGAGGCACGGTTATGCTTTCGCGAGAGTCACGGTCGTGCCTCTCAGAAACGAAAAAAAAATGTGTTTTCTATTTTTTTCCTTTCGTTGCTTCCGCGAGAGGCATGGCCATGCCTATCGGAAACGAAAAAAACATGTTTTCCGGTTTTTCTCTTTCATGAGAGGCATGGTTGTGCTTTCGCGAGAGGCACGACCATGCCCCCTGAAAAAGAAAAAATTTGTGTTTTTCTTTTTTCCTTCCGTGAGAGGCACGGTTTTGCTTCCGCGAGAGATACGGTTGTGATTTCACGAGAGGCACGGGCGTGTCTCTTTCGAAATGGGAAAAACCATGCTCCCCGTTCGGCTTTTTCGTCCTGTTTTTTTGACCGATTTTTTTGTGAAAAAAAGTTCATCAAAATCTATCAACATGGGATGTAGTTTTGAATATCTCGACGCGAGGAATCCAACGATGAAAACGGTTCAAGATTTGAACGCACAGTTTAAAAAATAAAATGTTTTAAATAAACGGATCTACGAAAAAAAGGAAAACTCCTGGTTGCGACAAGTGGCGCACATGCAGCGCGCCACTTGTCACAATCTGGGAAGATAGGGGTGATCTTTGCAACGAGTACTCCTTTTTGCAAGCAGTAATTACACAATATATGTAGGCTTAATGCAAATGGGCCGCACAAAAAGACTGCAAGGTCCATATCAGCCCAAATACCTGCTAAGTGACAAAACCCTAACTCTCAGCAAGCACCCACGATTTGCCTCCAAAAAATAAAGCAAGCACCCACGATTGCCTCCTCGGTCAAAAAAGAAAAAAGCAGGCACCCACGAGCCCCTGGCGGCTCTCGGCGGGGCAGCATGGTGCAGAGAAAGCAGACGAGCGGCGCGGCGCGTGGTCGCGGGCGTCTGGGTGTCTCCGGCGGCTCGGGGGCCGCGCAGCGTCTTCGTGCTGCCTCCGGGCGCGACGCGGCAAGTGCGAGCGGGAGCATGCAAGCGGAAACTTCCTCCGTTGCGCGGCGGCGGGACGTGATCAGGTTCGGCCCCTCAATTCCGCGATCTCAACTCTGGAATTTTAACAAATGTCAATGTTCGGTTCACTAGTTTCACTCGAGCTATATTTGTTCTGATCTGCAGATCCGTCATGCCATTCGCCGGCGTATCTGTCATCACCAACGGCAAGCTGTGCCTTTCCACCACGTCGGACGTCGACGCCGGCGCGGCCAGCGGCTACCACCTATTTGTGGTGGAGGGCTACACGCAAACAAAAGAGATGCTACCCAATGGCAAGCGCGTCATGTCTCGCCCATTCGTCGTAGGAGGCCATCGCTGGTGCATCAGTTACGCGCCAAACGGTGACAGCTCGCACAATGCCGACTGTGTTTCCCTCCATCTTGTCCTTCTCGATGACGATGTCGCCAAGCCCGTGAATGTGCGGTTCGGGTTTAGTTTCATCGATCAGGTTGAGTGGCAAAATCCAATATGCATTCGTGAAACTCAAACACACAGCTTCTCCGACGATGATTCTATTAGGGGCTTCGACGATGCTGTGAGAAGAGATGCCCTTGAACAGTCAAAGCATCTCAAGGGTGATAGTTTCACCATACGGTGTGGTGTCATGGTCTACAGGGATCTCGACACCGTGGACGCCGGTGCCACCGAGGTGCCGCTGCCCGACATACAGCAGCATTTGAACCATCTCTTTGAAACCAAGGTAGGCGCTGACGTGACATTCAATGTCAGCGGCGAGACAATCGCCGCACACCGATGTGTGCTTGCAGCCCGATCTCCAGTCTTCATGGCACAACTCTTTGGTCCCATGAAGGAGGGGGCTGCAACGTGTGACATACAGATAGAAGACATGGAAACAAATGTGTTCAGGGCTTTGCTTAGTTTCATCTACACAGACTCATTTCCCAAGATGGAGAATCATGAGGCAGAAGATGAGGAAGAACAAGAATTGGATGAAGAAGTCTATGCAGCATGGATGCAATGGATGCAAGACTTGCTTGTAGCTGCGGACAGATATGATATCCAACGGCTCAAGTTCTGCTGTGAAGAGGGGTTGTCTGAGTGCATGGATGTGAGCTCGGTGACGTCCACACTTGCGATAGCTGAGCAGCACCATTGCCACGATTTGAAGGAGGCATGCCTGAATTTCCTCGGAGTCCAATCCCCCTCCAGTTTGCAAGAAGTAATGGCAACGAGTGACTGGGAGCATATTACAGTCACATATCCCTCTGTTTTGAATGAGCTCATTGCCAAGCTTGCTTCGAAAGCGTAATTACATCCGATAATATGTATATGTGAGGTTCCCGAGACCGGTCGTAGTTTGTGTGTCTTACTTTTGATTCATGACGTGTGTGGTCGTGGAGTAAATGATCTTGTAAACTTAGGTATAAGCGTCAATATTGATCTGCATTGCCGCACTGTGCAAGTTCCCTAGAAGTCGGTTTATACTTTTATTCTCATATATATTGCTCGGCGCATTGTCTTGTCTACTACCTCTAGATGTTTTCTGAAAATGCAGTGAACGTCGATTCAGTTCAAATAAAACAGAGTCACCAAGATCTCTGGTTACAGCAATCCTGGAAATCTCGATCCAGTACCCAACAAGCTTCCCCTCTGCCTAATATTTTTCCTTTGGTGATGTGCGCCATGGAAGGAGAGGTCAGCATTCCACAAATGATGTGTCGTGCCCTCTACTAAAAAACATACTTTCGGCCTGGTGTATTTTGAGAGCACAGATGATTGATGTCAATTTTGTCTGGAAAAACTTTTGAGATGGTGATGCTTTTTTTACATGTGCAGATATATTTCTCATCTGGCCTTTATCACCGTAGCGATCCTTCTATGTTCTTGAACTAGGAATAACCATACTGATCTTTCTATGTTCTTCAGAGATGGTGTATAATCTGTATGCTTTGGTTGGCCATAACGATCATTCTTATATGTGCCTTTAATACTGAACTTTCAGCTTTGCTGAGGTATATATATGTTAGGATCATACACTGACAGTTTCTCAAACTTGCCATGGTGTTACTCACAAGCTCATGTACTTATTTTGGTGCTTCTGCTTGCAGATTGATGATAAAATGTTAACATTTTTAGTTGTCAAAATGTAAACTAGTTTCTCTTGGATCCAAAGCGATGTTGGAGAGGACAACGCAACCAAAGTCCGTCTCGTTACTTGACCATCATGTCCTGATCAACTATAGTCGAAAAACAAATTATTGTGGCTGTATTCATGGTTGTGTTGTCTTCATTATTGCAAGAGGTGTGTCATCGGCGATGGTGTGTTCAATAGTCTAAAATTCTCAACCTTTGTGATGGACAACTGATGCGGCTTTTCAAGCTTGGAGGTAACTCTAGAGTCATCATATTTATGACCGTCATAATGCATATAAAATGCGCTTCATATGCATTTGAAGGCTCGAGAGGCAACGCGCAAACTCTGAATCGACATAAAGTGTGGTCCATATGATTTTCCCCCATGGGACCCGTTTATCAGTGGCTAGAAGGTATCTTCGTCGCCCACCTCAATAATGGAAATTTTCCCGTACTAGGAGTTCATCATGGATTTACAAAAATGGATTTAAAAAAGATAAGAACTACGGTTTGAACAATTTTAAAACTATAATTCTCTACTAATTAAACTACGGGATCGCCTTCTCTTGAAAGCGACCTCGTAGGCGGGGGGAGGGCTTCGGCTGCCGCAACTTCCACAATTACGCAGTAGACAAACGCATGTGTGTCCCATATCCAGGATAAGGTCGACGTGAGTGCGACTTCCATTTCTGCAAGTAGGCGAGGAGCGCCCGCCAGCTGATTCAACCTTATGCCCTTATGATGCGCTTTGTCCTCAACCCACTCGGAGTAGTCTCACACTCTCTCACCTTTTCAGTCTCGCCAAGGAAAGATCTGCGGGATGGCGCGGTCGCACTGGCATGGTTGTCGGTGTCAAAACCGGCGAATCTCGGGTAGGGGGTCCCGAACTGTGCGTCTAGGCGGATGGTAACAGGAGACAAGGGACACGATGTTTTTACCCAGGTTTGGGCCCTCTCGATGGAGGTAAAACCCTACTCCTGCTTGATTAATATTGATGATATGGGTAGTACAAGAGTAGATCTACCACGAGATCAAGGAGGCTAAACCCTAGAAGCTAGCCTATGGTATGATTGTTGTCCGTCCTACGGACTAAAACCCTCCGGTTTATATAGACACCGGAGAGGGCTAGGGTTACACAGAGTCGGTTACAATGGTAGGAGATCTACATATCCGTATCGCCAAGTTTGCCTTCCACGCCAAGAAAAGTCCCTTCCGGACACGGGACGAAGTCTTCAATCTTGTATCTTCATAGTCCAGGAGTCCGGCCGAAGGTATAGTCCGGTTATCCGGACACCCCCTAATCCAGGACTCCCTCAGTAGCCCCTGAACCAGGCTTCAATGACGACGAGTCCGGCGCGCAGATCGTTTTCGGCATTGCAAGGCGGGTTCCTCCTCCAAGTACTTCATAGAAGATTTTGAACACAAAGGTAGTGTCCGGCTCTGCAAAATAAGTTTCCACATATTGCCATAGAGAGAATAATATTTACACAAATCTAATCTGCTGACGTATTCCGTAGTGTGACATCACACCACGGCCAAGTCTTTATTCGAATCGTTTTACTGCCCCACCTCGGCGCGTTTAGCGAGGCAGTTTCCTTGGCACGTCTTGTCAAAGCAGAGATCGTGTCCCCGTATTCCGGGATTCTCATCAATACGGGCGTGGGTAACCCAACCGCGCCATTGATTACGGCGCTTGGGAGATAAGCGAGTTTTACCAGGCTGGTGGGGACGCATAGTCGCGTCCGCCCATATAAGGGGATAAGGATTCACCTTTTCATCCACGCCTTCTTCCTCCTTTGCCTATCCATTTCCGTGCACTCGAGCTCCAGCGCCCAAGTTCGCACACCCCACCTCAACTTTCTCCAGCCATGTCCGGAGCGGGAGGCAAGTGGATGGTCTCCTCCGTCACGGAGGGACACATCAAAAAACTGAGGAAGGTCGGATACTTGTCTAACGACATTGCGCACCGGCTTCCCGAAGAGGGGCAGCTCATCCCCACCCCTAGGCCCCATGAGAGGGTGGTGTTCCTCCCCCATTTCCTCCGTGGACTGGGCTTCCCTCTCCACCCATTTGTCCGGGGGCTCATGTTCTATTATGGCCTAGATTTCCACGATCTGGCCCCGAACTTTGTCCTCAACATCTCGGCGTTTATCGTCGTGTGCGAGGCTTTCCTCTGCATCCGCCCCCATTTCGGCCTATGGCTCAAGACTTTCAATGTCAAGCCGAAGGTGGTGCGTGGCACCCAGGCGGAGTGCGGAGGCGCCATGGTGGGCAAGATGCCCAACGTCCTATGGCTCGAGGGCTCCTTCGTGGGGACCCTAAAGGGGTGGCAATCGGGGTGATTTTACATCACCGAGCCGCGTGACCCTGAATGGGTCGCAGCCCCCGAGTTCCGATCTGGACCCCCTACGCGGCTCACCTCCTGGAAAGAGACGGGCCTGTTGTGGGGTAAAAAAGGAGAGCTGACCGGACTCCAAACACGCGTCCAAACCCTGATGGACAAGAAGCTCAAACTTGTCAACGTAATCCAGGTTATGCTCATCCGCCGGATCCTCCCGTGTCAACAACGGGCTTTCAACCTGTGGGAGTTCGACCCGGCGCAGCACCGAACTCTGAGCAGGCTCTTCGACACGACGTACGAAGATGCCTGGAAGGTGCTTTTCAAGGATGCCGAGGCCCCCGCATCCGCTACCGAGGATCGCGGATTCAGCATGCAGCGTCACGCTAGTGCGGTAAGCTGTTTTTACCTTTTACAGGGTATTAGTTTTTCATAGTTTGACTCCATGCGGGATCTAAGCTCCTTTACCTTTGACAGGATTGGCAGGAGACGTCCGGACAGATCAACTGTCTGGCTCCTTTGCCCGAAGGCCCAGCGAACGCTTGCTTGGCGAAGCTGCTGGTTCCAGCACCCTATGTGGTGCCGGAGAAGAAGGCCAAGAAGAAGGCCACGGGGACTCGAAAGAGTGCCCGGCGCCTGGAGGTGTCGGATTCATCATCCGACGACTCCAAGATGCACTCCTTCCGTGAAGACGAGGAGGAGGAAGAAGAGACCTCTCCCCCTTCGGCGGGGGGAGGGAAGAGAAGGAAGGCCGCCCCAACTGGGGAGGCTGAAGTGTCCAAGAAGGGGAAGACCCTTCCTCCGAACTACTCCACCAACGCCGACGACGGCGAAGAGGAGTGGCCGCACAGGGCCAAGCCCCTGGCAAGATCGTAAGTATTCAGACACCAGAGCAATCCATAGTGTTCCTTTCTTGCACAGCTCCTCCTTACACCGAATATGACTATGCAGTCCGCCCAAGGTCGGGCTCGACGAGTCGTCGAGCGGCTCCCTGGATTCGTCGGATGTGAATTCTCTTCCGACGGCTACCTCCCCCCATCCTACGGACGACGCCGAGGTGGCGTCCCAACAGGTTCCAAGCCAGGAGGAGGTGGTCCTGGAGGCGCCGCAAGGCGACCTCCCGGACTCAAGGCGTAAAGGGGATAGAACTATTGGGTTTCATAGTAATTTCAAAGAAATTCCTACGCTCACGCAAGATCATGGTGATGCATAGCAACGAGAGGGGAGAGTATGATCTACATACCCTTGTAGATCGACAATGGAAGCATTTGGTTGATGTAGTCGTACGTCTTCACGGCCCGACCGATCAAGCACCGAAACTACGGCACCTCCGAGTTCTAGCACACGTTCAGCTCGATGACGATCCCCGGACTCCGATCCAGCAAAGTGTCGGGGAAGAGTTCCGTCAGCACGACGGCGTGGTGACGATCTTGATGTACTACTGCAGCAGGGCTTCGCCTAAGCACCGCTACAATATTATCGAGGATTATGGTGGAAGGGGGCACCGCACATGGCTAAGAATATGATCACGTGGATCAACTTGTGTGTCTAGAGGTGCCCCCCTGCCCCCGTATATAAAGGAGCAAGGGGGAGGGGGCGGCCGGCCTAGGAGGGGGCACGCCAAGGGGAGTCCTACTCCCACCGGGAGTAGGACTCCTTCCTTCCTTGTTGGAGTAGGAGAAGGAGAAAGAGGGGGAGAGGAAGAAGGAAAAGGGGGCTGCGCCCCTTGTCCAATTCGGACCAGAAGGGGGGCGCAGGCCTCCTTCCTTTTGCCCTCTCTCCTCTATTCCCGTATGGCCCAATAAGGCCCATATACTCCCCGGCGAATTCCTGTAACTCTCCGGTACTCCGAAAAATACCCGAATCACTCGGAACCTTTCCGATGTCCGAATATAGTCGTCCAATATATCGATCTTTACGTCTCGACCATTTCGAGACTCCTCGTCATGTCCCCGATCTCATCCGGGACTCTGAACTCCTTCGGTACATCAAAACTCATAAACTCATAATATAACTGTCATCAAAACCTTAAGCGTGCGGACCCTACGGTTCGAGAACAATGTAGACATGACCGAGACACGTCTCTGGTCAATAACCAATAGCGGGACCTGGATGCCCATATTGGCTCCTACATATTCTACAAAGATCTTTATCGGTCAGACCGCATAACAACATACGTTGTTCCCTTTGTCATCGGTATGTTACTTGCCCGAGATTCGATCATCGGTATCTTAATACCTAATTCAATCTCGTTACCGGCAAGTCTCTTTACTCGTTCCGTAATACATCATCTCACAACTAACTCATTAGTTGCAATGCTTGCAAGGCTTATGTGATGTGCATTACCGAGAGGGCCCAGAGATACCTCTCCGACAATCGGAGTGACAAATCCTAATCTCGAAATACGCCAACCCAACATGTACCTTTGGAGACACCTGTAGAGCTCCTTTATAATCACCCAGTTACGTTGTGACGTTTGGTAGCACACAAAGTGTTCCTCCGGCAAACGGGAGTTGCATAATCTCATAGTCATAGGAACATGTATAAATCATGAAGAAAGCAATAGCAACATACTAAACGATTGGGTGCTAAGCTAATAGAATGGGTCATGTCAATCACATCATTCTCCTAATGATGTGATCCCGTTAATCAAATAACAACTCTTTTTTATGGTTAGGAAACATAACCATCTTCGATTAACGAGCTAGTCAAGTAGAGGCATACTAGTGACACTCTGTTTGTCTATGTATTCACACATGTATTATGTTTCCGGTTAATACAATTCTAGCATGAATAATAAACATTTATCATGATATAAGGAAATAAATAATAACTTTATTATTGCCTCTAGGGCATATTTCCTTCAGTCTCCCACTTGCACTAGAGTCAATAATCTAGATCACATCGTCATGTGATTTAACATCAATAGTTCACATCTTTATGTGATTGGTTCACATCTCCATGTGACTAACACCCAAAGGGTTTACTAGATTCAATAATCTAGTTCACATCGCCATGTAATTAAGACCCAAAAAGTGATCATGTTTTGCTTGTGAGAGAAGTTTAGTCAACGAGTCTGCCACATTCAGATCCGTATGTATTTTGCAAATTTCTATGTCAACAATGCTCTGCACAGAGCTACTCTAGCTAATTGCTCCCACTTTCAATATGTATCCAGATTGAGACTTAGAGTCATCTGGATTAGTGTCAAAACTTGCATCGACGTAACCCTTTACGGCGAACCTTTTTGTCACCTCCATAATCGAGAAACATATCCTTATTCCACTAAGGATAATTTTGACCGCTGTCCAGTGATCTACTCCTAGATCACTATTGTACTACCTTGCCAAAATCAGTGTAGGGTATACAATAGATCTGGTACATAGCATGGCATACTTTATAGAACCTATGGCTGAGGCATAGGGAATGACTTTCATTCTCTTTCTATCTTCTGTCGTGGTCGGGTTTTGAGTCTTACTCAATTTCACACCTTGTAACACAGACAAGAACTCTTTCTTTGACTGTTCTATTTTGAACTACTTCAAAATCTTGTCAAGGTATGTACTCATTGAAAAAAAAACTCATCAAGCGTCTTGATCTATCTCTATAGATCTTGATGTTCAATATGTCAGCAGCTTCACCGAGGTCTTTCTTTGGAAAATTCCTTTCAAACACTCCTTTATGCTTTGCAGAATAATTCTACATTATTTCCGATCAACAATATGTCATTCACATATACTTATCAGAAATGTTGTAGTGCTCCCACTCACTTTCTTGTAAATACAAGCTTCATCGCAAGTCTGTATAAAACTATATGCTTTGATCAACTTATCAAAGCGTATATTCCAACTCCGAGATGCTTGCACCAGTCCATAGATGGATCGCTGGAGCTTGCATATTTTGTTAGCACCTTTAGGATTGACAAAACCTTCTGGTTGTATCATATACAACTCTTCTTCAATAAATCTATTATGGAATGCAGTTTTGTTTATCCATTTGCCAGATTTCATAAAATGCGGCAATTGCTAACATGATTCGGACAGACTTAAGCATAGATACGAGTGAGAAACTCTCATCGTAGTCAACACCTTGAACTTGTCGAAAACTTTTGCGACAATTCTAGCTTTGTAGATAGTAACACTACTATCAGTGTTCGTCTTCCTCTTGAAGATCCATTTATTATCAATGGCTTGCCAATCATCGGGCAAGTCAACCAAAGTCCATACTTTGTTCTCATACATGGATCCCATCTCAGATTTCATGGCCTCAAGCCATTTTGCGGAATCTGGGCTCACCATCGCTTCTTCATAGTTCGTAGGTTCGTCATGGTCAAGTAGCATGACCTCCAGAACGGGATTACCGTACCACTCTGGTGCGGATCTCACTCTGGTTTACCTACGAGATTCGGTAGTAACTTGATCTGAAGTTACATGATCACCATCATTAGCTTCCTCACTAATTGGTGTAGTAGTCACAGGAACAGATTTCTGTGATGAACTACTTTCCAATAAGGGAGAAGGTACAATTACCTTATCAAGTTCTACTTTCCTCCCACTCACTTCTTTCGAGAGAACCTCCTTCTCTAGAAATGATCAATTCTTAGCAACGAATGTCTTGCCTTTGGATCTGTGATAGAAGGTGTACCCAACAGTAACTTTTTGGGTATCCTATGAAGACACACTTTTCTGATTTGGGTTTGAGCTTATCAGGATGAAACTTTTTCACATAAGCATTGCAATCCCAAAATTTAAGAAACGACAACTTTGGTTTCTTGCCAAACCACAGTTCATACGGTGTCGTCTCAACAGATTTAGATGGTGCCCTTTTAACGTGAATGCAGCTGTCTCTAATGCATAACCCCAAAACGATAGTGGTAGACCGGTAAGAGACATCATAGATTGCACTATATCCAATAAAGTACGGTTATGACGTTCGGACACACCATTATGCTATGGTGTTCCATGTGGCATGAGTTTGTGAAACTATTCCACATTGTTTTAATTGAAGACCAAACTCGTAACTCAAATATTTGTCTCCGTGATCAGATCGTAGAAACTTTATTTTCTTGTCACGATGTTTTTCCACTTCACTCTGAAATTCTTTGAACTTTTCAAATGTTTCATACTTATGTTTCATCAAGTAGATATACCCATATCTGCTCAAATCATCTGTGAAGTTCAGAAAATAACGATACTTGCCATGAGCCTTAACACTCATCGGACCGCATACATCAGTATGTATTATTTCCAATAAGTCAGTTGCTCGCTCCGGAGAACAGAGTTTTAGTTATCTTGCCCATGAGGCATGGTTCACAAGCATCAAGTGATTCATAATCAAGTGATTCCAAAATCCCATCAGCATGGAGTTTCTTCATGCGCTTTACACCAATATGACCTAAACGGCAGTGCTACAAATAAGTTGCACTATCATTATTAACTTTGCATCTTTTGGTTTCAAATTTATGATTATGTGTATCACTACGATCGAGATCCAACGAACTATTTTCATTGGGTGTGTAACCATATAAGGTTTTATTCATGTAAACAGAACAACAATTTATTCTCTTACTTAAATGAATAACCGTATTACAATAAACATGATCAAATCATATTCATGCTCAACGCAAACACCAAATAACACTTATTCAGGTTCAACACTAATCCCGAAAGTATAGGGAGTGTGCGATGATGATCATATCAATCTTGGAACCACTTCCAACACACATCGTCACTTCACCCTTAACTAGTCTCTGTTTATTCTGCAACTCCCGTTTCGAGTTACTAATCTTAGCAACTGAACTAGTATCAAATACTGAGGGGTTGCTATAAACATTAGTAAAGTACACATCAATAACATGTATATCAAATATACTTATGTTCACTTTGCCATCCTTCTTATCCGCCAATCACTTGGGGTAGTTCCGCTTCCAGTGACCAGTCCCTTTGCAGTAGAAGCACTTAGTCTCAGGCTTAGGACCAGACTTGGGCTTCTTCACTTGAGCAGCAACTTGCTTGTTGTTCTTCTTGAAGTTCCCCTTCTTCCCTCTGCCCTTTTCTTGAAACTAGTGGTCTTGTCTACCATCAACACTTGATGTTTTTCTCGATTTCTACCTTCGTCAATTTCCGCATTACGAAGAGCTTGGGAATCGTTTCCGTTATCCCTTGCATATCATAGTTCATCACGAAGTTCTACTAACTTGGTGATGGTGACTAGAGAATTCTGTCAATCACTATCTTATCTGGAAGATTAACTCCCACTTGATTCAAGCGATTGTAGTACTCAGACAATCTGGGCACATGCTCACTAGTTGAGCGATTCTCCTCCATCTTTTAGCTATAGAACTTGTTGGTGACTTCATATCTCTCAACTCGGGTATTTGCTTGAAATATTAACTTCAACTCCTGGAACATCTCATATGCTCCATGACGTTCAAAACGTCTTTGAAGTCCCAATTCTAAGCCATTAAGCATGGTGCACTAAACTATCAAGTAGTCATCATATTGAGCTAGCCAAACGTTCATAACGTCTGCATCTGCTCCTGCAATAGGTCCGTCACCTAGCGGTGCATCAAGGACATAATTCTTCTGTGCAGCAATGAGGATAAACCTCAGATCACGGATCCAAACCGCATCATTGCTACTAACATCTTTCAACACAATTTTCTCTAGGAACATATCAAAATAAACACAGGGAAGCAACAACGCGAGCTATTGATCTACAACATAATTTGCAAAATACTACTAGGACTAAGTTCATGATAAATTTAAGTTCAATTAATCAAATTACTTAAGAACTCCCACTTAGATAGGCATCCCTCTAATCCTCTAAGTGATCACGTGATCCAAATCAACTAAACCATGTCCGATCATCACGTGAGATGGAGTAGTTTCAATGGTGAACATCACTATGTTGATCATATCTACTATATGATTCACGCTCGACCTTTCGGTCTCCGTGTTCCGAGGCCATATCTGTATATGCTTGGCTCGTCAAGTATAACCTGAGTATTCCGCGTGTGCAACTGTTTTGCACCCGTTGTATTTGAACGTAGAGCCTATCACACCCGATCATCACGTGGTGTCTCAGCACGAAGAAATTTCACAACGGTGCATACTCAGGGAGAACACTTCTTGATAATTAGTGAGAGATCATCTTAAAATGCTACCGTCAATCAAAGCAAGATAAGATGCATAAAAGATAAACATCACATGCAATCAATATAAGTGATATGATATGGCCATCATCATCTTGTGCTTGTGATCTCCATCTTCGAAGCACCGTCATGATCACCATCGTCACCGGCGCGACACCTTGATCTCCATCATAGCATCATTGTCGTCTCGCCAATCTTATGCTTCCACGACTATCGCTACCGCTTAGTGATAAAGTAAAGCATTACAGCGCGATTGCATTGCATACAATAAAGCGACAACCATATGGCTCCTGCCAGTTGCCGATAACTCGGTTACAAAACATGATCATCTCATACAATAAAATTTAGTGTCATGTTTTGACCATATCACATCACAACATGCCCTGCAAAAACAAGTTAGACGTCCTCTACTTTGTTGTTGCAAGTTTTACGTGGCTGCTACGGGCTTAAGCAAGAACCAATCTTACCTACGCATCAAAACCACAACGATAGTTTGTCAAGTTGGTGCTGTTTTAACCTTCGCAAGGACCGGGCGTAGCCACACTCGGTTCAACTAAAGTTGGAGAAACTGTCACCCGCTAGCCACCTTTGTGCAAAGTACGTCGGGAGAACCGGTCTCGCGTAAGCGTACGCGTAATGTCGGTCCGGGCCGCTTCGTCCAACAATACCGCCGAACCAAAGTATGACATACTGGTAAGCAGTATGACTTATATCGCCCACAACTCACTTGTGTTCTACTCGTGCATATAACATCAACACATAAAACCTAGCTCGGATGCCACTGTTGGGTTTCGTAGTAATTTCAAAAAAAATCCTACGCTCACGCAAGATCATGGTGATGCATAGCAACGAGAGGGGAGAGTATGATCTACGTACCCTTGTAGATCGACAACGGAAGCGTTTGGTTGATGTAGTCGTACGTCTTCACGGACCGACCGATCAAGCACCGAAACTACGGCACCTCCGAGTTCTAGCACACTTCAGCTCGATGACGATCCCCGGACTCCGATCCAACAAAGTGTCGGGGAAGAGTTCCGTCAGCACGACGGCGTGGTGACGATCTTGATGTACTACTGCAGCAGAGCTTCGCCTAAGCACCGCTACAATATTATCGAGGATTATGGTGGAAGGGGGCACAGCACACGGCTAAGAATATGATCACGTGGATCAACTTGTGTGTTTAGAGGTGCCCCCCTACCCCCGTATATAAAGGAGCAAGGGGGAGGGGGCGGCCGGCCTAGGAGGGGGCGCGCCAAGGGGAGTCCTACTCCCACCGGGAGTAGGACTCCTTCCTTCCTTGTTGGAGTAGGAGAAGGGGAAAGAGGTGGAGAGGAAGAAGGAAAAGGGGGCTGCGCCCCTTGTCCAATTCGGACCAGAGGGGGGGCGCAGGCCTCCTTCCTTTTGGCCTCTCTCCTCTATTCCCATATGGCCCAATAAGGCCCATATACTCCCCGGCGAATTCCCGTAACTCTCCGGTACTCCGAAAAATACCCGAATCACTCGGAACCTTTCCGATGTCCGAATATAGTCGTCCAATATATTGATCTTTACGTCTCGACCATTTCGAGACTCCTCGTCATGTCCCCGATCTCATCTGGGACTCTGAACTCCTTCGGTACATCAAAACTCATAAACTCATAATATAACTGTCATCGAAACCTTAAGCGTGCGGACCCTACGGTTCGAGAACAATGTAGACATGACCGAGACACGTCTCCGGTCAATAACCAATAGCGGGACCTGGATGCCCATATTGGCTCCTACATATTCTACGAAGATCTTTATCGGTCAGACCGCATAACAACATACGTTGTTCCCTTTGTCATCGGTATGTTACTTGCCCGAGATTCGATCGTCGGTATCTTAATACCTAGTTCAATATCGTTACCGGCAAGTCTCTTTACTCGTTCCGTAATACATCATCTCACAACTAACTCATTAGTTGCAATGCTTGCAAGGCTTATGTGATGTGCATTACCGAGAGGGCCCAGAGATACCTCTCCGACAATCGGAGTGACAAATCCTAATCTCGAAATACGCCAACCCAACATGTACCTTTGGAGACACCTGTAGAGCTCCTTTATAATCACCCAGTTACTTGTGACGTTTGGTAGCACACAAAGTGTTCCTCCGGCAAACGGGAGTTGCATAATCTCATAGTCATAGGAACATGTATAAATCATGAAGAAAGCAATAGCAACATACTAAACGATCGGGTGCTAAGCTAATGGAATGGGTCATGTCAATCACATCATTCTCCTAATGATGTGATCCCGTTAATCAAATAACAACTCTTTTTTATGGTTAGGAAACATAACCATCTTCGATTAACGAGCTAGTCAAGTAGAGGCATACTAGTGACACTCTGTTTGTCTATGTATTCACACATGTATTATGTTTCCGGTTAATACAATTCTAGCATGAATAATAAACATTTATCATGATATAAGGAAATAAATAATAACTTTATTATTGCCTCTAGGGCATATTTCCTTCAAGAACCCCCCAAGGGCTCCAAGTTTGGCCTTGAGCCGGACACCGCGCCGGAACCTTCAACGGTTTCGGACTCCGGTAGGCAGCCTCCTTCCAAGAGGAGCAAGCCTACCGAGCCGGTGACCTCCGTCCAACCGGAGGCACCGGACAATTTGCTGGAGGTGCTTAACGGCGCCTCCATCAACGAGGAGCACCGCACTACTATGAGTGCGGTGATCCAGAAGGTTCAGTCCGCCAAGAGCGGACTGACTGAAGCTTGTGTCAGCCTTCTAACAGGCTTTGAGGTAAGTAAAGAATATGTAAAAATATTACCGCATAGACAGTAGCCCCTGATGCTCTGTTCGGCGTTTGGAAAGAAAAGCCGAATAGAGGATCTAATAACATTCGCAGGAGTCTAACATAATCAAGTCAATATGCGTATGCAGGCTTCGCTGCTAGCCTCCGCCGCACTGACTGCGGAGGTGGATACGCTGAAGCAAAACCTCGCGCGGTCCGAGAACGAGCTCGGCCATGCCAAGAGGCAACTCGAGGAGAAGGAAGGTAAGTAATACCTTACGCAAGTATATAGAGAAGATGTGGTTGCAAAAAATGACAGGATCAACGTGCTATTATAGGGGGCCACGACCGAGGTGGCAACCCTTAAGAAAGCGCTGTCCGAGGCCGAAAACAGAGCGGCCGCGGAGCGCACAGAGAGAGGGAAGCAGGAGGCGCGGGTGGAGGAGGTGCAGAAAGAGCTCCAGGCTCTCGTGAAAAAACACGAGAGTTTGGAGCTTGACTCAAAGACGCAAGCGTCCGAGCTTGCGGCAGCCCTCGAAAGCGCGAAGTCTGCCAAGGCCGAAGCCCAGAAAGCCCTCCAAGAAATTGAAGCGATGAAGAAGATAGCGGCGGGTAAGGCATTCATTATGCAAAGCAAGCACATGAAAGTGAATTACTTGTTACTTACCCGAGTCCGGAGCTCTCCAGGAGCATTCGCAGATTTGCCCCGCAGTGCGTCTGATGCCGCCGCCTACTACCGAGCCGAGGAGGGGAGCTCGACGGAGAAGGTGTTCTGGTCTCAGTATGCTGAGGCCGGACACCTGGTGCCTTTGAGCGACCAGCTGAAGCAAATGGTCGAGCTCCACAAGGTGGCCGAACAGGACATAGTTCGGCTTTGGCCTGGAGAGGCTCTGCTTGGTAGCTACTTCGGGCTGGTGAGGCGGCTGGTGGATGCCTGTCCATGGCTTGAAGTAATCAAGCGCTCCATCTGCATCGAAGGTGCCCGTAGGGCACTTGCCCGTGCTAAAGTGCACTGGGACAAGATGGATGCAGAGAAGCTGGTGAAGGACGGGCCGCCGCCGGGCAAGGAGCATCGCGTCCTGGAAGCATATTATGAGGGCGTCCTAAACGGTGCCCGCCTTATAGCGGATGAATGCTCCAAAGATCTAATTTTTGAGTAAACTCGCATTTGTGATCCTGTACGCTGAAAACTTGTTCATATGCGCTAAGCAACGCTTTTGAATTTAAAATATTACCTTCTGTGCGGCCGTTCATCAAATTTAAGAGATGGCGAGTCATCGGCTTCTGCCCCCATGCCACGAGTGCTGGGTGTTCGGGATAAACATGAGCGCTCTTTTTCCCATTCTTGGGTCCTTCGAGGGAGGCGCTCAACACAACGAACAAGGCAATCGGACTATAATGCTTGAACACTCTCACTTAGCCATATAATTCTATAATTTTAAATTTCGGCGAAGCCCCTAGTGTTCGGAAGACCGAGTTCGGGATGCTATCCACGCCTAGGCCGGACAAAGCCGACTCCTCGCTCTAAGCGGCATAAGTCTTTAGGGTCTCGAAAACCTCTCGAACAGCGACCAGCTCTCGCCTCATCATGACGGTCAGTTTTAGCTTTCTCTATTGAGGTGCTTAGCCCAGCTCAACTGGGGCACAATCACAGTAGTTCTCCTAGTGCTACCTTAGCCGATATAATGGAACGTAAGGTACCAAAACATAGGAGTCGGGCAAACTATTGACCCAAGACATGATTCGGAGCCGATGCATATAATGCTATAAGTTCGGGGTGCCGCACTTGTGAAAGTGTTCGGACTTCTCACACCATATTGTGGGGTACTTAAGCCCCTGGCGTATTGGCCGTACCAAAGTGTACGGGTGCAACATGTCATTAATGAACATATATTCATAAAAAAGAGTAATGCAATAATAGACGGAAGCTATGCATTGTTTATTTAAAAAAGCTGCGATCAAAGCAGAACGATACAAATAGTGCAATAAGCAAAAGATGGGACTATTTAACATGTCCTTTCCAGGGGCGAGCTGCGGAATGGTATGTGAAACAGGTATATTGCTCGTTATAGAGACCACCTTAGAGTTCCATAGTGCGGCGTAGCTTTCTGCTTCCCTGGTTGTATCGTTTGTGCGGCAATTTTTACTGCCGGACAAGCCTTCCAAAGAATGGAGTCCTGAAAATAAGAGAAAATTAAGAAATCGGCAGCCCCTAGTGCGGTTTAAGCCGCGTTTCGGGCGTGTCATGATGGTGCCCCTCCCCCTGTGCCCATGGTATTTCCAGAGCGTAGTTATGTACGCGCAATACTGGTTTCGCAAGTTCGCGGGGGCTGGGGTTGGGGCCGCATTGCTACGCTTGCTCGGAACATGCCAGGCGGTCTTGTGGTAGGTTACTCCGGGCGCGCTTGACGGTGTCCAGACGTTTAATGGCCGGACTGGAGAATTGCCTTGAGAGGCTGCTTTGTACTTCCGCTACGATAGCCGCCGTATGCTCCTCCATTCGGAGAGAGCGTTCGGTGTTTCCATTGACCGTGATGACTCCTCGAGGGCCTGGCATCTTGAGCTTGAGGTATGCATAGTGCGGCACCGCATTGAACTTGGCAAATGCGGTTCGCCCGAGCAGTGCGTGATAGCCGCTGCAGAACGGGACTATGTCGAAGATTAACTCCTCGCTTCGGAAATTATCCGGAGATCCGAAGACCACTTCAAGTGTAACTGATCCTGTACAGTTGGCCTCTACACCTGGTATGACGCCTTTAAAGGTCGTTTTAGTGGGTTTAATCCTCGAGGGATCGATGCCCATTTTTCGCATTGTATCCTGGTAAAGTAGGTTCAGGCTGTTGCCGCCATCCATAAGGACTCTAGTGAGGTGAAATCCATCAATAATTGGGTCTACAACCAATGCGGCGAATCCGCCATGACGGATGCTAGTGGGGTGGTCCCTTCGATCAAAAGTGGTCGGGTAGGAAGACCATGGGTTGAACTTTGGGGCGACTGGCTCCATCGCGTATACGTCCCTTAGCACACGCTTCCGCTCCCTCTTGGGGACGTGGGTTGCGTATATCATGTTCACCGTCCGCACTTGTGGGGGAAAACCTTTCTGTCCATTGTTGTTCGGCGATCGGGGCTCCTCGTCGTCATCGCTATGCAGCCCCTTGTCTCTGCTTTCGGCATTTAACTTGCATGCCTGCTTGAACACCCAACAATCCCTGTTGGTGTGATTGGCTGGTTTTTCGAGGGTGCCATGTATCTGGCATGAGCGGTCGAGTATTCGGTCCAAACTGGATGGGCCCGGAGTATTTCTTTTGAATGTCTTTTTTCGCTGATCGGGTTTAGAGCCTCTGAATCCGGCATTAACTGTCGTATCCTCAGTATTGTCGCCGTTAATGCGGCGCTTTTGCTTGTTGCGACGCGACCTGCCACTGCTGTCCTTGGTATCCGAATTACCAGGGCTCTTAGTCATGTTATTGTTGCGAGCTAGCCAGCTGTCTTCTCCCATGCAAAAGCGGGTCATAAGTCTGGTGAGGGCTGCCATTGATTTCGGCTTTTCCTATCCAAGGTGCCGTGCAAGCCACTCGTCGCGGATGTTATGCTTGAAGGCTGCTAGGGCCTCTGCATCCGGACAGTCGACGATTTGATTTTTCTTGGTTAGGAACCGATCCAGAATTGTCTGGCCGATTCCTCTAGATGCTGAATTATGTGGCTAAGGTCATCGGTGTCTGGTGGTCGCACATAAGTGCCCTGGAAATTGTCGAGGAATGCAGTTTCCAGGTTGAAAGATCGTGGATGTCGCCTAGAGGGGGGGTGAATAGGCGTTTTAAAATAATTACGGTTTAGGCTTGAACAAATGCGGAATAAACCTAGCGGTTAGTTTGTCAAGCACAAAACCTACAACAACTAGGCTCACCTATGTGCACCAACAACTTATGCTAAGCAAGATAGACTACTAGGTGATAGCAAGATATATGATAAGAAACAATATGGCTATCACAAAGTAAAGTGCATAAGTAAAGAGCTCGGGTAAGAGATAACCGAGGCATGCGGAGACGACGATGTATCCCGAAGTTCACACCCTTGCGGATGCTAATCTCCGTTTGGAGCGGTGTGGAGGCACAATGCTCCCCAAGAAGCCACTAGGGCCATCGTAATCTCCTCACGCCCTCGCACAATGCAAGATGCCGTGATTTCACTAAGGGACCCTTGAGGGCGGTCATTGAACCCGTACAAATGGCAACCCTTGGGGGCGGTCACCAAACCCGTACACTTTGGAAACCCTTGGGGGCGGTCACCCGTACCCGTCAAATTGCTCGGGGCGATCTTCACAACCTAAATGGAGACCCCGACGCTTGCCCGGAGCTTTACACCACAATGATTGAGCTCTGAACAACACCAACCGTCTAGGGCGCCAAGGCACCCAAGAGGAACAAGCTCTAGGGTGCCCAAACACCCAAGAGTAATAAGCTTCTCAAACTTCACTTCCATGTATCACTGTGGAGAACTCAAACCGATGCACCAAATGCAATGGCAAGGGCACACGGAGTGCCCAAGTCCTTCTCTCTCAAATCCCACCGGAGCAACTAATGCTAGGGAGGAAAATGAGAGGAAGAACAAGAAGGAGAACACCAAGAACTCCAAGATCTAGATCCAAGGGGTTCCCCTCACATAGAGGAGAAAGTGATTGGTGGAAATGTGGATCTAGATCTCCTCTCTCTTTTCCCTCAAAAACTAGCAAGAATCCATGGAGGGATTGAGAGTTAGCAAGCTCAAAGAAGGTCAACAATGGGGGAAGAACACCAGCTTAAAAGATAAGGTTCATTGGGGAAGAAGACCCCCTTTTATAGGTGGGGAAAAATCCAACCGTTATGCTCACAGCCCGCACAGGGCGGTACTACCGCTCCAAGGAGCGGTACTACCGCTAGGGCGGAAGTACCCCTTTGAAAAACAACAGCGAGGAGGCAAAAGGCCAGAAGAACCGCCGGAGCGGTACTACCGCTCGTCCTCACGGTACTACCGCTCGACCTCATGGTACTACCGCAAATGGTAGCGGTACTACTGCTTGCGAGCGGTACTAAAAGAAATACATCCGGGCCTACCACCGCAAGACTTGGGACGAGTTTTTGGTCCGGAGCGGTACTACCGCTATAGGAGCCGCGGTAGTACTGCTCTGGAGCGGTAGTAAAAAATTACATCCGCTCCAATTCGCGGTAGTACCGCTGCAGCCTTTTCAGAACACCAAAACGGCCACAACTTTTGCAAACGGACTTCGAATTCGATGAAACCAAGTTTGTTGGAAAGCTAGCGACAAGGGCTAACACAATCTTCAAAGAAATATCAATAAGAGGCAAATGAGAAAAGGCCCATAAGAAAATGGTGAGAACCCTTCCTCGGAAAAGACCGGTAAAACCTCCAACACCGAAAACATCATAGAAGACAGATGCGAACTCCGTTTTCGATGAAACCAAGTTTGTCATCAAGATGACCATAAGCTCTAAGACTCACAAAGAGAACCAAACAAGAACCAAGAAAGATGATGCAAGGATGCAATGGTTTGAGCTCTCTACTAACGATACGATCAAGCTACCAAGTTGAGAGCCCCCCTTGATAGTACGGCAAACGATCCTATAACCCGGTCTCCAAACTACCACCATGAGACCGGTAAAATAGAAAACCTATCAAGGGCAAACCTTTGCCTTGCACATGGTCCACTTGAGCTAGATGATGACGATTTTGACTCCCTCAAGTTGGACCACCTTTCTTAATTGTGTTGGCTCGATGAAGACTAGATGATTGCTCCCCCATAGTCCACTATGGGTGAGCCACTCTTCGGCACATCTTCACAAGTCCATTGTCACCACAATGGACGGCAAGCTTTAAGCACTTGATCTCTTCGCTATGATCCACTTGAACTTGCACATGGCAATCTTGATGACGATCACCACTTGATGTCATCCTCTCCATGGGTTGAGTGATATCTTCCCCTTGACACAAGCCCATGAACATGTACCTAACCCCACGTAGAACTCTCACATAGACCATGGGTTAGTACACAAAGCACAATGGACAATGCTTACCAAACCATGGGATCACTTGATCCCTCTCGGTACATCTTCTACGCTTTGTGAGTTGATCAACTTGATTCACTCTTGACTCAGTCTTGATCAACCTTGAATCTTTCCAACTCTCTTCACTTGGATGATGTCTTGAAGGTAAACATGAATGATCACACAATCTTCTTCTTCAAGACATGCTTGCAATAAGCTCAACTCTCACATGACCAAGCTTTGAATAATTCCTTAATAGCACCTTGGTCAACCCATAAACTCCTTGAAACCAACACATGGACTCCAAGAAAAGCCTATGGACAAAACCTTCAAATATAACTCAAGGCAATCATTAGTCCATAGAGATTATCATCAATTACCAAAACCAAACATGGGGGCACCGCATGTTCTTTCAATCTCCCCCATTTTGGTAATTGATGACAATCACTTTCAAGAGAGTTTATACAAGGAATTATGCATCACCATGCAATGCAACAACCAATGATGCAAGAGTATGATATGCAAATGCTTAGGAACAAAACCAAAGCAAGAAGAAAACTCTGAAGACTTCTCCACAAAAATCTCTGAAACTTCTCCCCCATTGGCATCGATTGCCAAAATGGGCAAAAAGCTTAGAAGACCAATATAAAAGGTGTTCCTCCAAAAAATTGTGTATTTCTAAGCAATAGAGTGGAATGCCATACACATATCCAAAGGTAATACTTGGAGGAAGACCAACTATATTGAGTCACAAAGATTGCTAAAGGAAGATATGCCACAAAGACATAACAGAGAGAAACACAAGCAATCAAGCAATCAAAAGATACCAATTGAAGCAAGCAATCAATGGATATCAATTGAACCAACTAGACCAAAGATCCTATGATCCACAAGAAAAAAAGGATATTATGATATGAGCATAGGAGTGTTCTAAAGAAACTAGAGAGGCTCCCCATGATTTGTGGACATATAAGAATATTTGTATTTGGATACAAAGTGCACAAAATAGGATCATAGCTCCCCTAAAATCAATAGAAACTTACAACAAGTGCAAGTGAGCATATAGGAAACTAAGCCTCGTACTTGCAACAAACACATGGTTAAGCAACAAGTAAAAGAGGCAACTTAAGAATGGGCTCAACCAAAATTATGTGTGTGAGTCAAGGCAATGCACTTGAGAAGACTAATGTACGGATGAGCATCAAGCATCAATAAAGTCTTGAAGGAATGAGGCAACACGGTGCAAGGCCTATCATTCCCACACACAACAAGCAAATGGGTTCACAAGCTTACTAATAAGCATAAAAAGAACCTATGCTTGTGACAACCCGTGGTGAAGATAGAAGATGAAAGCCTCATCAAGACGAGGGATACCAATTAAGATGGCAAAAGCCTCGTAAAGATAAGCATGAGGAAAGTAATCTTAACCACACAAGAGTGCATCAAGATGCAACGAGATAAGACACGCACTCAAGGCAAAAGCTTTCATGGAGCCACCAAATAAATAACAAAAGAAAGACAAGGTGGACGTGAAAGAAAGGATATCATCTAGAGATGTAATTTCTCTCAAGTGTATAAGGTTCTAGGTAGACGAAATCATGATGATATATATCTACAAAGAAGGATGTACACCCGAAATAGTTACAACATGAAGGAACAAGATATCCAAAAGGAAGTCATACGTATACCAATAAGATATTTGCTTGAGAGCATAGCACAAGGCTAGATATGGTCTTATTGCATATAAATGAATTCCAACCACACGAACATCAAAGAAATCACAACTAGCAACAAGACATCATTGTTGGGATGCTTTGAGAAAGGAAACAAGCATCACAAGAGAGAATGGATAACATGCCATGATACAACCTACGAAAGGTTGATGCAAGAAATGTGTGCATGAAGTAGATGATGATACTTGTTACCGAGATACCATTGGATGGATGTAGTAGATGCCAATTAAAGGTAGATAGTAGTTCATTAATCATCCTAGCTTGACTCCAATAAGCACATGGTGACACCACCTTCTCGAGCATCCAATGCATCTCCACTTGTTCCTAGAACAACAACACAAACAAAATGGTACCCAAACTCATTGGGACCAAAGAGTTAGAGAACCAACGACACATAGGACAAACTCCACACAAACATGTGCATATGGATATGAAAATGAATTACATGCACATCTCATCCAATTTGAGACATGGAGGAGTTTCCCCTATATATTGGGTCAAAGAAATAAAGCATGCCAAAGATACTACACGAAGTTAATATGCATGCTCAAGACTTTCAAGAACCGATACCGAAAGACAAAGAAATACCAAGGAAAGAAAAGATACCAAATGAATAAATCATCATTTGGAGGGTATCCATGATGGATACAACAAGGAATGAGATATCCATTGATATACACAAAGAAGAGACATCAAACTCCCAAAAGAGAGGATGGTCCCAAACAAACCAAGCTCTCTACAAAGTGATGGCACAAAGTACCAAAACGAAAGCGGCTTGCCTTCCACCAACACACACTTGACAAGGATCGCAAGATGAGTGTTTTATAGAAAATAGGATAGCTCCCCCAAGACTAGTGCATTATAGAGAATTTGCATTTGAATACAAAATGCACAAGGTGGGATCACCACTTTCACTATATCTAGAAAACACTAGACTAGATCAAGAAACAAGATCCACAAGTGGTATGGAAGACAAAGGGACTTGATACAAACCTTGGCAAGAGAAAGGGAAAATAAAAAGCAAAGGCCAATGTAAAGATGATCAATAGATTCTACCACAAAGGTGAGTACCAATTGTCAAAAGACAAGAAGTAAACGGAAATAATTCCCGGTGGTAGATAACAAGGATATCCGACATCATCTTCACACCAAACAAAAAGCAAAATGCTACTTGTAGAGCTAACATGCCACCTAGGAACAAGATAATTTACAATATCAACTCTAGATGACAATATCTCAAATGTACACATTTTTCTAGGCTAGTAATATACACGTAGCATATCACTCCCCCATAATGTGATACCAATTAAAGATAGACAAGAGGCAATTTAAAGGATCCAACAAGAGATAATTAATGGACTATTTAGAATTTGAATTTCTCATGAGAAGACAAACCACATAGCGACTAGATAATCTTGAAATATCAATACTAGATGGTATTACTCATGTACACACATATATATAGGATTGTGAGGTGCACAAAGCACATCACTCCCCCATAATGGGATATTCCATTAATCTCTCACAAGAGCCAACTAAGATATGACCAAGATGCACAAAGGCTCAACTAACGACACACATGTACATGATGTGCAAACCAACACACACATACTTGATTGCTCAAGATAATCAAGTTGGAAGCACAACATATACAAACACATGCAAGGAACAAAGCCAAACATGCAAAGGGGCAAGTAACTTTCAATGTAAACAATTTAAGCACGAGTTACCACAAGGAGGAACATTGGATATATGATAGGAACTTGATAATCCGAATGACTTGGCTTGAGACAATAAGAATGATGAAGTCCCCTTAATTCTTCATAATGTAGCCAAGTCTCCAATGACCTCCAACATCACCTATTGATCAAGTTTGAGCTTGTTGGTCCCCAACCAAGTTGGGTTCTAAGAGGTTAGTCACAATAGGCTTGGCTACCCAAATGGTTCTTTGCTTCAAACCACTTTGAGTACCAACAAACTTGGCAACCACATTGCCAACCTTATCCTTCCCAAGAGAATAGACATCATCAATAATAATTGGGTTGGATAAGTTACCACTAGTGCATGAAGAAGCGAGGTGATCTTTCTCGCGACATAGGTAGCAATGTCTACTCTTCACTTTCTTCTCACTTGATTTCTCAACTTGAGAAGCATTAGCTTGAGTCTTCTTGGGAAGAGGCTTTTCTTCAACATGAGGTTGAGCATGCGAATGAACTTGTGGCCGCTTCCCTTGTTGCTTGTCACTAATGGGCTTCTTCTTCAATGGGCAAGATCTAACATGATGCCCTTCTACTTTGCACTTGAAGTAAATAATCTTGGCCGAATTCTTGAATTGTTCTTGGCCCTTCTTCTTGATCATCTTGGACGTCTTCTTCTTATTGGAGTTGAATCCAAGTCCACCTTTGTCATTGGGGGATTTTTGCACACTCAAGATATTGTTGAGTGTGGATTTCCCTTCATGACTCTTTTCCAAGTCTTTCTTCAAAGAAGTGACTTGGGCCTTGAGCTCTGTGATTTCCTCTACATGGTTAGTCTCAACACAAGTACTAGAGGAAGTATAAGCTTCATCGTTAGAGCAACAAGGCAAGGCAAGTAATTCATCACAAGATGTACCAACATTGTGAGTAGATGAATTACAAGGACTAGCACATGGCAATATAGCATTTTGACCAAAAGTGGTGCTAGTATCCACATGAGGCTCACTAGATGTTACCTTAGCAAGCATGGCCTCATGAGCTACCTTTATCACATTATGGGATACTAGAAGATCATCATGAGAGCTTGTGAGCTTTACATGATTTTCTTCCAACATCCCATAATTGCTAGATAGCAACTCAAGTTGAGCCCTTAGCTCAACATTCTCCTTCAATATGGATGCTTCACAAGAGATAGAGTTAGTAGCACAAGCATCATCATTAGCAACAAGAGGAGAAGACAACTTGGCAAGCTCTTTTAAGTAAGAAGCTTCAAGTTGAGCATGAGACTCGGTGAGTTTGATGAGCTCACCCTTGATGACCCTTGAGCCATTTTCGAGGTGCTTAAAATCCTCAAGGAGTCTAGCATGAGCAACTTCAAGCTTAGCATTTTTAGTTTTGAAATCATTGGCCACCTCGAGTGCTCTATCATAAGATTCCTTTATTCTAGATAATTCTAGAGCAAAGGTCTCCTCAAGAGATTTGGATGTGGTTTGTTCATGTTCAAGAGCTTGAGATAGCTCCGCAATCTCATTTGCGTAATCATGCTCATGAGCTTCCATTTTCTCAATGGTGACCTCATGCTCATCTAGATGAGATTCCACCTCCTCAATGTATTTCTTGCCTTCAATGGCAATAGACATGATTTCCATGAAGTTGGAACGAGCAAGTTTATTTTTGTGAAGAGCTTTAAAAATCATTTCCCCCTTAGTTTTTAAGGAGGCAACATTATAATTCTCTTCATCATAATCAACATCATCATCATTCTTGCCATCATCAATATCATCACAAGATATATTGGGATTCAAAGTGGGAGATACCTTTGAAGCCTTAGCCATAAAGCAAAATGCAATCGATGATGATGTAGGATCCCTTGAAGCACCATTCAAGACCACATCTTGTTCCATGGAGTGTTGGGTTTCCTCTACATTGTTAGCACCACAACTCGAGGAAATACAAGCATTTTATCATGGCAACAAGATATAGCAAACATATCATCATGAGATTTAGTCAAGCAATTTCTACATGATATGCAAGGACTATCAACACAAGCATGTGAAACATTTGGAGTGCTCGAAGTGTTAAATCCCAAAGAAGGAGCATTGCAATAAGATAGTGATGAAGGATCATCCATAATAAGCATACTATCATCATTGCAATGACCAACACTACTCACCATACCATTACCTTGTGGCAAGCCACATGTAGGTGAAGTAGAAGAAGTTGAGAAGACTATACGGCCGGATGTGGAGGGAGAACAATCATCCCCACAAAACATGGACACGTCATATTTATCTTGAAGCTTTGTCCACAACTCATGAGCATCCCGGAACGGCATGAGTTGAAATATAACTACATTACTCAAAGCATTGAAAAGCACATTAGAAGCTTGAGCATTGAGATAAGAGTTTTTCTCATCCTCTAAAGATAATCTTTGAGGATCCTTTGGAGGAGAAAAACCCATATCCACAATTCGCTCTAAATTTGGGTCCATGACCCTAAAGAGATTAAGCATGCAAATTACCCAAACATCAAAATTTGTGCCATCGAAACTAAGAGTGTGAGAGAATCCTAATCCCCTAGTCGACATCTTTACTCTCTAGGCGGTTAAGCCTAACAAAGAGAGATGAGGCTCTGATACCAATTGAAAGATCGTAGATGTCGCCTAGAGGGGGGTGAATAGGCGTTTTAAAATAATTACGGTTTAGGCTTGAACAAATGCGGAATAAACCTAGCGGTTAGTTTGTCAAGCACAAAACCTACAACAACTAGGCTCACCTATGTGCACCAACAACTTATGCTAAGCAAGATAGACTACTAGGTGATAGCAAGATATATGATAAGAAACAATATGGCTATCACAAAGTAAAGTGCATAAGTAAAGAGCTCGGGTAAGAGATAACCGAGGCACGCGGAGACGACGATGTATCCCGAAGTTCACCCTTGCGGATGCTAATCTCCGTTTGGAGCGGTGTGGAGGCACAATGCTCCCCAAGAAGCCACTAGGGCCATCGTAATCTCCTCACGCCCTCGCACAATGCAAGATGCCATGATTTCACTAACGGACCCTTGAGGGCGGTCATTGAACCCGTACAAATGGCAACCCTTGGGGGCGGTCACCAAACCCGTACACTTTGGAAACCCTTGGGGGCGGTCACCCGTACCCGTCAAATTGCTCGGGGCGATCTTCACAACCTAATTGGAGACCCCGACGCTTGCCCGGAGCTTTACACCACAATGATTGAGCTCCGAACAACACCAACCGTCTAGGGCGCCAAGGCACCCAAGAGGAACAAGCTCTAGGGTGCCCAAACACCCAAGAGTAATAAGCTTCTCAAACTTCACTTCCACGTATCACTGTGGAGAACTCAAACCGATGCACCAAATGCAATGGCAAGGGCACACGGAGTGCCCAAGTCCTTCTCTCTCAAATCCCACCGGAGCAACTAATGCTAGGGAGGAAAATGAGAGGAAGAACAAGAAGGAGAACACCAAGAACTCCAAGATCTAGATCCAAGGGGTTCCCCTCACATAGAGGAGAAAGTGATTGGTGGAAATGTGGATCTAGATCTCCTCTCTCTTTTCCCTCAAAAACTAGCAAGAATCCATGGAGGGATTGAGAGTTAGCAAGCTCAAAGAAGGTCAACAATGGGGGAAGAACACGAGCTTAAAAGATAAGGTTCATTGGGGAAGAAGACCCCCTTTTATAGGTGGGGAAAAATCCAACCGTTATGCTCACAGCCCGCACAGGGCGGTACTACCGCTCTAAGGAGCGGTACTACCGCTAGGACGGAAGTACCCCTTTGAAAAACAACAGCGAGGAGGCAAAAGGCCAGAAGAACCGCCGGAGCGGTACTACCGGTCGTCCTCACGGTACTACCGCTCGACCTCATGGTACTACCGCAAATGGTAGCGGTACTACTGCTTGCGAGCGGTACTAAAAGAAATACATCCGGGCCTACCACCGCAAGACTTGGGACGAGTTTTTGGTCCGGAGCGGTACTACCGCTATAGGAGCCGCGGTAGTACTGCTCTGGAGCGGTAGTAAAAACTTACATCCGCTCCAATTCGCGGTAGTACCGCTGCAGCCTTTTCAGAACACCAAAACTGCCACAACTTTTGCAAACAGACTTCGAATTCGATGAAACCAAGTTTGTTGGAAAGCTAGCGACAAGGGCTAACACAATCTTCAAAGAAATATCAATAAGAGGCAAATGAGAAAAGGCCCATAAGAAAATGGTGAGAACCCTTCCTCGGAAAAGACCGGTAAAACCTCCAACACCGAAAACATCATAGAAGACAGATGCGAACTCCGTTTTCGATGAAACCAGTTTGTCATCAAGATGACCATAAGCTCTAAGACTCACAAAGAGAACCAAACAAGAACCAAGAAAGATGATGCAAGGATGCAATGGTTTGAGCTCTCTACTAATGATACGATCAAGCTACCAACTTGAGAGCCCCCCTTGATAGTACGGCAAACGATCCTATAACCCGGTCTCCAAACTACCACCATGAGACCGGTAAAATAGAAAACCTATCAAGGGGAAACCTTTGCCTTGCACATGGTCCACTTGAGCTAGATGATGACGATTTTGACTCCCTCAAGTTGGACCACCTTTCTTGATTGCGTTGGCTCGATGAAGACTAGATGATTGCTCCCCCATAGTCCACTATGGGTGAGCCACTCTTCGGCACATCTTCCCAAGTCCATTGTCACCATAATGGATGGCAAGCTTAAAGCACTTGATCTCTTCATGATGATCCACTTGAACTTGCACACGGCAATCTTGATGACGATCACCACTTGATGTCATCCTCTCCATGGGTTGAGTGATATCTTCCCCTTGACACAAGCCCATGAACACGTACCTAACCCCACGTAGAACTCTCACATAGACCATGGGTTAGTATACAAAGCACAATGGACAATGCTTACCAAACCATGGGATCACTTGATCCCTCTCGGTACATCTTCTATGCTTTGTGAGTTGATCAACTTGATTCACTCTTGACTCGGTCTTGATCAACCTTGAATCTTTCCAACTCTCTTCATTTGGATGATGTCTTGAAGGTAAACATGAATGATCACACAATCTTCTTCTTCAAGACATGCTTGCAATAAGCTCAACCCTCACATGACCAAGCTTTGGATAATTCCTTAATAGCACCTTGGTCAACCCATAAACTCCTTGAAACCAACACATGGACTCCAAGAAAAGCCTATGGACAAAACCTTCAAATATAACTCAAGGCAATCATTAGTCCATAGAGATTATCATCAATTACCAAAACCAAACATGGGGGCATCGCATGTTCTTTCACAGGTCCTCTCAACAACCAATTGATTCTGCTGGCAAGCTGTTAAGCCAATGCCGAGCTGGTCCTTTAAGCTTGAGTGGGAGGTATTTGATGGCGTGTAGGTCATCACCGCGGGCCATGTGGATATGAAGGAGATAGTCCTCGATCCATACCGCGGGATCTGTTGTGTCATCGTATGATTCAATGTTCACGGGTTTGAAACCCTCGGGGATTTGATGATACATTACTTCATCTGTGAAGCATAGTGGGTGTGCGGCGCCTCTGTATTGGGCTATATCACGACGCAGCTCAAACGAGCTTTGTCTACTGTGTTCGGCCCGGCCGGATTTACTGTATTTGGAGTGACGATTACCGTCTCGTGCCGTAGGGAGCCCACGCGATCCGTAGATCGATCTTGTTTGCCTTGCCTTGTCCTCCAATATATCTCGCAGGTCTAGCACATTTTCCCGTGCCTTGGTATTTTTTGAGCTGCGCCGGGGTGCGGCTTGAGTGGAGGGCCGAGAGGCCTCTCTGTCGCGGCTACGGGGTGGCCGGTTGGCCGCATCATGCGCTGGTGATGTAGGTTTAGGTGCTTCCTCCTCTAATCGGGGTAGCAACCTGCGCTTTGGGTAGCTCTTGGAGGGGCGTTCGAGTTCATACTCTTCAGTCGCAAGGACTTCAGTCCATCTGTCGGCTAGCAAATCTTGATCAGCTCTAAGCTGTTGCTATTTTTTCTTGAGGCTGCTCGCCGTGGCCATAAGCCTGCGTTTGAAATGCTCTTGTTCGACGGGATCCTCCGGCATGACAAATTCGTCGTCGTCGAGGCTTGCCTCGTCTTCGGAGGGAGGCATATAATTATCGGCCTCGACCTCTCTGTCTACCGCTTTCTCATGAGGGCTGGCTTCTCCATCCTCCTGTGCTGAATCTTGCTGGAGGTGGTTGTCTTCGGCACTGTCCGCGGTGTTATTATCTCCCATGCCGGAATCACCGTTTTTGCTTTGGCGGGATTTAGAGCGGCGCCGCTGACGCTGGCGCATAGGCTGCTTCTTGGAGGGGTCATCCTCCGTTGTTCCATCGCCATTGCCTTCTTTTGGGGTGTCCACCATGTATATATCATACAACGAGGTGGCTTTCCAGTGCCCTATAGGCGCTGGTTCTTGATCGTCTCCTGCATCGGCGTCCATACCGTCGATGTCTTCGGAGTCGAAGTCAAGCATGTCGGTTAAATCATCGATAGTGGCTACGAAGTGGGTGGTGGGTGGGCTTTGAATTTCTTCATCATCCGCATCCCAACCTTGCTGACCATAGTCCGACCAGGGCTCTCCTGATAAAGAGAGAGACTTTTGTGAATTCAGAATATCGCTGAAGGGCGAGTGCTGAAAGATGTCCGCGGCGGTGAACTCCATGATCGGCGCCCAATCGAGTTCGATCGGTAGGGGCGCGGAGGGCTCGGAGTCTGGAGAGGAGTCCGGCTCCTTGGAGTCACGGGCTTCGCAGAGAATAGGGCTGCTGTTCGGCTCGATCGCCGTAGAGATTGCAGCCCCCGAGGCGGCGTCCAACCACCCATCCTCGATTGGCGCAGTTGGCTCCGAATTAAGGGTCGGAGCTGATGCGGGTGCGGCCTCCAGGGCACTGTTCGGTGGCAGAGCTAGATCATGCCCATCGTGATAGTGCGGCACGCTCGGTTGCGGCTTGAATCCGTCGAAGATCAAGTCTCCGCGGAGGTCGGCCGTGTAGCTCAAACTTCCAAATCTGACCTGATGGCCAGGGGCGTAGCTTTCGATCTGCTCCAGATGGCCAAGCGAATTGGCCCGCAGTGCAAAGCCGCCAAATACGAAGATCTGTCCGGGGAGAAAAGTCTCACCCTGGATCGCATCGTCGTTGATGATCGGAGGAGCCATCGGGCCTAAAAGTGACGACACAGAGGAACTCTCAATGAAAGCACCAATGTCGGTGTCAAAACCGGCGGATCTCGGGTAGGGGGTCCCGAACTGTGCGTCTAGGCGGATGGTAACAAGAGACAAGGGACACGATGTTTTTACCCAGGTTCGGGCCCTCTCGATGGAGGTAAAACCCCACTCCTGCTTGATTAATATTGATGATATGGGTAGTACAAGAGTAGATCTACCACTAGATCAAGGAGGCTAAACCCTAGAAGCTAGCCTATGGTATGATTGTTGTCCGTCCTACGGACTAAAACCCTCCGGTTTATATAGACACCGGAGAGGGCTAGGGTTACACAGAGTCGGTTACAATGGTAGGAGATCTACATATCCGTATCGCCAAGCTTGCCTTCCACGCCAAGGAAAGTTCCTTCCGGACACGGGACGAAGTCTTCAATCTTGTATCTTCATAGTCCAGGAGTCCGGCCGAAGGTATAGTCCGGCTATCCGGACACCCCCTAATCCAGGACTCCCTCAATGGTCAATGAGGGTGAGTGTAGCAGCTACAACGATGAGGGAAGATAGGGCGGGCGTGGTGGCGCCGACGTTGGGAGCGATGAGGATCTATATACCCGCGAATGGACGCGCTCCGGCGGGAAACAGGGGTGGATTTGCCATGTGCTGGTGGGGGAAACGGATGTGAAATGCGACGGTGACCATTAATTGGCTTCCAACAGAAAAGTGGTTGCGGCATTGGCAGGGGTGAAAGCGGTTGCACCATTGTCTGGGCTGCCCGCAAGAGGAAGAGGTCAGGCTGAAACTTCTCTCCCATCTGAGTGGTTCGAGATGAAGGTCACTCCATGTTGACGCCCCCGCCTCTAAATATGAAGGCTCGTGGACTCGATTTAAAGTGTGCTTCATAAATTTTGCAAGCAGAGGGGCCTATGACGACTCTACAATAATGACATTTTCGGTCAAAATCATCATATCGACGATTATTATGCCAATTGGTCTGATATGATGACCGAACTAAAGTTGTTTTTTATGCATGCACAGTCTTATGCGAATTATTTATCGAGGAATTGAAGAACATCGAGATTTATTTGACAGACGATGAATTATACATTGCTATGATTTTAAAGTTCGGATGGTCTTGTTTCGTTTCATTCGATATGATGCAATATCCCCTTTTTTATTAACAAGGTCAAATCATTAGCCACAAAAGAAATAAAGTCATCAGACTGTTGGCGAAGTATCGGGTGAAAATGGCTTTTCAGTGCAAATCTAGAAATTTCTATTCAACACTGTTGGATCGATGGCGGACGTCCTAGATTAAAGGTGGGACTGCTAACATCTACTTAAATGAAAATTAGCGGATAACCCCCTCTCTCTATTCATCATCATGTCAATAGGGCTTGATCCTTTGTTAATTTCTGGATCAGATCGTCTTCATCGTCATGAGCGCCGCCGCCATGCACCTTCGGTCGGCGCTTACCCGCAGCTGGCCGCGACCTGCCCTCCGCTTGTCCGAATGAGCCTTCCATCGTTAGGGAGTGGCCGTCTGCTGATGGAAACTCTCCCTCTGCTCGCTGCGTCTCTATCCATAAATTCTCTTATAGATAACTGAATTCATAGTTTCATACATCTAAAGATTAGATGTCTTTCACGGTGTGGTTTTTAAATGAATACAACTTCTGAAGTCAGACTGCATAAGCAAGCTTACACGTTTCATCAATAGACAAATGCAACATTCGGATACGATTTCTGAATTCATAGTACAAAGCAAGAATTCTGCTGCAGAATGTGACTATAGAGCTTTGGCTGCCAAATTCATTGAGTCATCGTCGCCTGAGGTATAACCACGGCTGTCAAGCCATCGTGCGGAAGGAAGTCTCGCGGCCACGAAGTCGTATCGTCGGCGGCAGTTGCGTGGTTTCCGAACCACCGTTGTGTGTCGGCGGAGATGTTGTCGCTGAGTCATCGTCCTGTGTGAGCGGAGCTGTGGCCGTCGAGCCACCAGTTCGTTGGGCAGTGTCCAAGACGCCAGTTGCCGTCGCTCGAGGCATCGAGGCACCGTCGCCGATGTGTGACGGGCAGCCACCCAACCGTCGAGCCACCGTCGCGTGGGGTGAGCTGCGGTCGCGGAATCGCCTCTGCGCGGTGAAAGAGCCTGAGCCAAGGCCGCGTGGGGATAACGCCGCGCCGCCAGAGGGCCGGTCGCGGCCGGCTGAGGGCAGGGGCCATGCGGCTGTGGAAGGTGTAAATGGCGGTGACGCTCAAGACGATGAAGACGATCTGATTCAAGAATTAACAAAGGATCAAGCCGTATTACCTGATGATGAAGAGAGAAAGGGGGTTATCTGCTAATTTCTGTTCAAGTGGATGTTAGCAGTCCCACCTTCAATCCAGGACGTCCGTCAACAATCCAACAGTGTAGGATAGGAATTTTTACATTTTCACTGAAAAGCCATTTTCATGGGATACTTGGCCCAAACTATTAGCCCCGAAAGAAATGAGAAGAATGTTTTGAAAGCGGCATCGAAAGAGATCGCACAAACTACGTAAACGCCATGTAGAAGACGGAATTATGAGTCTAAACCCCCGGAGAAGGGCGAGAAAGAAAGGCAGGCAGCATTAGGTTCCCAGCCACCTCGATGCAGCAGCAAATACGGCGATGCGGCGCCGTCGCCTTCGCCGCGCTCCGGCGGGTCCGCCACTTCCCTCACCCCACCGTCGCCGCCGCTGCACCTCCTACGGCGGCGTGGAGACGCCCTTGCACTCCCCGCCTGTACTCCACCGCCGGTGAGCACCTCCCGCGTCTCTCCTTGCTCCATCTGCAGTATGATCTATCTCCGCTTCCTCCACCCCCTTTAGCTTGGGGTTTGTGTGCGGTAGTAGAACTGCGCCGTGTATCCGCTACGGATTTGCGTATTTTATGTCTAGGCCTCTCTTTTGACATTTCCGCCGCTCCAAGAGGAGAAACCTTTCTGGCTCGAGGAGGGAGAAAGAAGTCCAATACTTGATCTCATTTATTTGATTCGGGCACTATTTTGCTTTCCCCCAATTTTGCACCAGACATGAGCCACCAGCTGCCTGCAAACCTGGTACAGATCATGGAGCAGAGAATGAGATTGATAGAGCAGAAGAGTGCATACCTCCAGGAGCAAATCAACCAGGTAATTTCGGATGGAAGACCTCCTCTTTATGCCTCTTGTACACTTCTGTTTCTTCCTAAGGCGGTAAGGTGTCAAAACAGAATAGTGTAAGAACCAACACAGCCATACTGTGATTATCTTTGGTTTGATTTGGGTGTGGTGTTAATGAAGTCAGCCGGCTGCCTCACCGGAGGAATACTCGAGGGCTAACAAGGAGTTCCACAAGCTGGAGAGCACCATTGAATTGATCAAGGAGCTGCGATCAAAGCAGAAGGTGAAGATCCCATCACGTTGTATGTTGTCCGACTTACGGTATGAAAGGTTGTGAACAGTCTGTTCATTGTTAGTAGGAAATTGAGGGATTGACATCCTTGGTGACAAACTCCGTTGAAGAGAAAGACATGCGTGAAATGGCAGCTGAGGAGCTCCTTGAGGCTGTTGAGGAGGAGAAACGACTGCAGCATGAGTTGTTCAGAACTTTGCTTCCGAAAGATGAAGCTGATGAGAGGGACTGTATATTGGAGGTGCGAGCAGGTAAGACAGACCCTGCCCTCTCCATCAATATAATCCGTCCTTTTAGTTGCCTGCTTGTGTTTGCTCATTTTCATCAGGCCAGTAGTGGTTGACGATGATATACTGTTGCAGGAACTGGAGGAGAAGAAGCTTCTTTGTTTGCTATGGATATATTCAAAATGTCGGGTGGATGTTCATGTTTCGCCGGATCAAATGTCTGTTGTGACCCTTGGTCTGTCTTATTAACTAACTTGATTCTTCTATGTTATAGGTATGAGAAGTATTCCCAAAATAATGGGTGGAAATTTGATACTATTGACATAATGGAGTCTGCTGTAAAAGGATACAAGGTACTACAACTCTGTGGGTAACTCCTTGTTGTGAATGTGCACATGGTTTATCACTACACCATAAATATCTCCTTGATCTT
>NC_041380.1:75043230-75054847 GCF_002162155.2 Triticum dicoccoides | reverse complement strand
TGTATTCATTTTGCCTATAAGGCTTTGCAGCCCGTCGCAAGATAGGTTCAAGTGAACCAGAAGTATAGAGGGCACAAGGAGTAGAGATAAAGCAAAATAACACACTGACCACACACATAACAGAGGAGAACAATGAGGGAGAACTCAACACCACACAACACACCAAAGAGCACCGTCAGTGAAATCGAACGGCATCGGTCAGCCGAGTCCAAGCCACGACACTGCATCGTCGACGCAATCGAAAGGCTCCGCGCATTCGAGACTGCACAACGCCGCGACACCACCTGTGTCGAGGGGCACATTCGAAGGGGCACGCGAGGCCGAGACGACGCCACGATACCTGTGTGCCACCAGCATAGTCGAAGGGCATCGCCTAGCAGACCAAACCACGACACTGCACCGTCGATGCACCAAGAAGCACTCCGCACGAACACCACCGAAGAAGAGCACAAAACAACCGTCGACCCCGAGCCGGCCACACCACCACCACCGAGCCGCCACCCCACAAACATCAACGGCACCACCTCCAACCACTGGTCTCTGTAGCCAAGCCAAGCTCCAAGACGAGGCCCTCATGAGGGAATGTGACGTTGAGCGCCACCATCGTCTAACCCAGGAGACCTGGGCCGAAGTTTCCTCCGGAGCATCACAGACAGGCAAGGAGGCGAGCACAGCAACACGACGCCTTCAACAAGGGGACAGTGCAAAGCACTGCCGTCGTTGGCTTTGACCGCAACCGAAGCTCGGCTTTCACCGGCTGTGTCACCACCCCCACCCAATAGCCTGGAATCCACCAAGACGCCCTCCGCCAGCAATGTAGAAGAGGAAGCCACAGCCTGCCCACGAACAGAAGCTGCCACACCACGCGGAGCCTCCAAATGCAGGCACCGAACCGAGCAGAGCTCGATCCAAGGCTAGGCAGACTAGTGCCTGCTTGGCGCCGTGGTCACCGCACACCTCGTGCGTCGACGCCGACGCGAACACAGACCCCATGCCAGGGCCTAGCTGGCCGGAAGAGCCGAGTCGCGCCCAACTTGCAGCAGATGAACCCCAGCCTCCTGCGCAGACCCACCGCGGCCCTCAAGCCGAGGGGGATGGCCCCGTCGCCGCCTTCACGTCCGAGGAAGGAGGCCAGCCACCGAGCAGCCGCAGCCGCCACGCGCGCCGTGGGTGCCCCCAGCTTCTCGCGCCCGATTGGATATGAGGCGCAGCAACAAATCGGACGGGAGCTGCAGGCCCGATTGGATCTGAGGGAGAAGGACGCCCGTCGCGCGCCGACTGGCCGCAGGTGACAACCGGAAGGCAGCCGGTGCACACAGAGGCAGAAGGCAGGGCACCGAGGTCGGCCGCGGCGTGCCGGAGCGCCAGCCAGAGCACTGACGCGTGAGACCTCAGGACTGAGCTCCGCCGTGCCCGAGAGCAGCCATGCGCCGCAGCAAGGTCCCCGTCGCCGCCGTCAGCCTCACGGCTTTGCGTTATGGCGTCGTCCGGCGGCGGCGGAGAGGGGGACGGCCGGATTTTTAGTGGCGGCGGCTAGGTTTTGCAGGTTCCGCCCGAGTCGCCCACACGGGAGCGACGCGGGGGCGCTAGGTTCTAACTTGCATCTTGTACATACGGAATCCCTCTGAAGTTCTAACTTGCATTTTCTTCGATACATAGGAAGCTAGTGGGACCATTTCAGGTCCTGGGGTATACGGGAAGCTTAAATTTGAGAGTGGCATTCATAGAGTTCAGGTATGAAAAGTTAATAACAAGCCATTTTTCTGTTATCCATCAAATTGGCCTTCTCATCCTTTCAGTTATTTGACTAAACACAATTCATGGCAGCGAGTTCCAGTAACTGAGAAATCTGGACGTGTGCACACTAGTGCTGTATCAGTCGCTGTTCTTCCTCAAGCTGATGAGGTCGGAATTGGCTATAGCCATTATTTTGATAGAGCCTTTTTCTTCTGAAGTTCTTTCTTTTCATCCCTGCAATTTGTGGCATGACTAGTAGTTCTAAACATGGCTTCTGCAAGTGCAGGTTGATGTCCAACTGCGTAATGAGGACTTGAGAATTGATACCTACAGATCAGGTGGCTCCGGAGGCCAGTCTGTCAATACGACTGATAGTGCTGTTAGGATAACTCATCTTCCAACTGGAACAGCGGTTGCAATACAAGATGAGAGATCACAACATCAGGTTGGAAAGCCATGGGTTTCCCTTTCAAGTCAGAAAATGTATACTTGTGTGGCCCATCTTTTTTGGCTTGTCCATTCATAGCATTGATGTCATTAGCATAAATCCATAAACTTAAAAAGATTGCTTCACTCCCAATGAACTGTCTGTACATCTCATGCCCATTATTATGTGTTGATAAATGAGTCTGCTCCATTAATTTTATATCTCTGTAGAACAAGGCCAAGGCTCTCAAAGTTCTCCGGGCAAGACTATATGAATTGGAAAGGCATAGGCTCCATGCAGACCGGTCGAAGCTCCGATCAGAGCAGGTACCTCACTATTCGTTAGCTTCCCATATCAATGCAATTGATGGGATCACTAAGCCCTAACCTTCTGGTAGATTGGAAGTGGTGACAGGTCCGAGCGCATCAGAACATACAACTTCCCACAAGGACGTGTCACCGACCATCGTGTCGGGGTCACGCACCACTCCATAGTGGACGTCATGGAGGGAGAGAGCCTGGACGTCTTCATCGAAGCGCTGCTGCTGCAAGAAGAGATGGACGCAATTGCTTCGTTTGCTTCATGAGCCCTAATTTTTGTGGATTTCTTCCTGGAGTGACAAACCACATCATAAACACACAGAACACTGAACCAACGAAGAGAGGAAACTTTAGGATTCACACAGTGTATTGTTCGGCTGTTCTGAGTTGACATGTTTCTCCGATCCTTGTTATCTCGGGTTATGGTCTTACGGTCATTTGCTGTCTTGTCATTGTTTTGTGACTGACTGTTGGTTCTGATATTTTTCCCCGTGTAATTTTCTTTGGGGTTACTCCCAGATTTTCTGCGGTTACTTCTTTATAGCAAAAAAATGCCCTGGATCTTTGGCCACCTTTGAACTGAATTGAAATGCTAAATTCTCTTAAGAAAACTATATTAATGTGGAACCTGAGGGAGAGAAGATCCTGGGCAATGGGGGATTTGTTTGTTTTGCGTAGGCCATATGGCAAGGTAGGGCAGCCGCCATACCTTGATTTTGTAAACAATAAAACATGTATGCATACAACTTTTACTACTGTATTATTTTGAGGATCATGCAACTTTATTCAAGGATATTAAGAGGTGCAGATACATGATCTTGTGGCATTCCCAGCCAAACATGACGGCCGTAATCTTCTCTTTTTTTTTGAGAAAACTTCCAGTTTATTCATCTTTAATCTTGACATTACAATGCATACTAGAAATAATAAAAATTACATCCAGGTCCGTAGACTACCTAGCGTTAATCTATCGGCTTCAAATTTTTTTTTTCGAAACGGAGGCAAAAATATTTGCCGGCTTCAAATTTTTTTTTTCGAAACGGAGGCAAAAATATTTGCCTGATCGATTAATTAAGAAGAAGAGAATTGCCCAGTTAATTTACAAAAAACCAGGCGAAAATCGATACAGACTCCCAAATGCGGACTACTCGCAAAGTAGGAAACACCAAAACCGCTTAAGCGGCCCTCTAAACAAACAACACACGCACCCCTCAACACTTGAAGAACACAATGAAACTCCTAACAAGCACACTAACGAAAACTGACCACCCTCCATCATGAAATCACAGACGCCTTTCGGATGGCGCCACACTTCTTGTTTTTCTTCTTCTTTGGTTTCTCCTTACTTGGCATCTTCTTTGCAGGGTCACTTGTCTTGCCAGATGTCGGCTGGTGAGCCACCCATTTGTCAAGAAAATCGTAAAACCCATTGAATTTCTTGGTGTCGTTGTCATCAACCAAGGGGCTCGTGGGAACAAGCACCAACCAACTGGCAACATCAACATCATCGACCCGAGGAACCACTGACAGAACATCCTCCACCGCAGGAACCAGCGACACAATCGACTTCGGCACCTTTAGTTGCTCACATGATAGAGATGAAACATGTTCCTTACACAACGTCGTCGATGAGTCCACCTCCAATCGCTCCAAGGACATAGGCGAAGCAAGGTTCGAACATATATCCCGAAGCTCGGGCATGAGTTGCAACACCGGAGCCGCAAGCCCGACGATGGACTCGCCCACAGCGGGAGGCAACGCAACGGAAGAAGCAGACACCGATGGTGAATTGTCCCGAACACGAGGAGAGAAACAACCATAGGGCTCTGTCCCCCGGACCTCCGTGGAGTCAACAACTGCCACACCAAGAGGCTGTAGCGTGGCCTGCAACATAGCCGCCACAAGGGAGAGCCTACTCAAAGCATCCTCTGCCCGCTCCAGGAAGCTCTCAATTCGTGCCTGCCAGCCTTGAAGCAACCCGGTCTGATCAGCAAGGGCGGTCTGAAGCACCATAGAAGATGGGGTTGTCGGGCTAGCAGAAGCAGAAACCACAGACGCCCAAGACCCACAGCGAAGCGCAGTGAAGGGGAGCGTGGATTTCATTTGGCCCTCTCTTGAAGGAGGAGGTGGATGTTGTTGGGTGCCAGGGCGAGAGACGGGCGGGACGACATGACATGCCAATGAACTGAGAGGACGCCATGTGTTGCATCAGTTGCACGCACGATGCCCGTTCTCCAAGCAACGAGAGCATCAGAAGGGATCTCTACAAACCGCAGCACAGTGGCCACGGACGAGGCATCTGCAGCAGCGACCGTGAAGCCAAGCGGGGATTGGCCGTGGAGCCAGAGCCAAGGCCGGCGACGCCGAACGACGTCGGCCCCCCACCTTCACCCATCCTAGATCCGAAGATGCCTCAAGAGCAGTAGCAACAACAACAGCAGCAGCCGGATCGCTCACCCCGCTGGAGCATCTGGCAGCCAATGGCGTCAGCGGGGTGAGCTCCTCCTCGTCGTCAATGCTGCAGACTTCATCAGCGAGGGAAACCCACGACACGGCCAGCGGCGGCCGCGAGGCCCGCACAACGGCGTCGGGAGCGAGCACCTCCTTGGAGCTCTGAGAGCCCGGCCGCGCCGGAGCAAGCGCTGAAGGCAGAGAGGGCTCCTCCCCGACAGCAATGGCCGTGACCACCGAGCAGGGGCTCGCCACATGCAGCAGCGCCCCTTCCAGCAGGAGCTCCGGAGGGGCCACAGAGACCTTGAAGGCGTGCGGTGGAGGAGTCCGCTGCAAATCAAGATCCAGGACGGAGGGCGCCGCCAGGAGCAGAGGAGGTGGTGGTGGTGGCGGCTCCAGCTCAAAGAGGACGAGCGACGGAGCAGGGAGGGCCGTCCGAAGCTCGCAGGTGGCCGAGGATGCGGCGAGCAGCCGGGCAAGGGTCGCCGGCGCCGGGGAAAGCACCGAACGCGGCTGGGATCTCATGCCCTCGTCATGCACACCCCGGGTGCAGGAGAGTAGAGAAGAGTTGGAGGAAGCCGGATCCAGGAGCTGCGGCCTCGGAGGAGGCCGGATCCGGGCGCGGCGCTCGCGGAGGTGGTTGGAGCGGCCGATCCGAGCGGCGGCGTGCTCACGCGGCGTCGGGCGCGGTCACGGTCACATTGAATTTTTAGACTTCCAGGATTTCATTTTTGATGGTGTTTCTTGGGTGCTCGCGTAGGCTTCTACCTTGGTGAGTGTACTGGCACGCATCAAAATCATTAATACGTTGGACAATCTCCCGAACAACTGAACAAAAGTAGCACTTTATCCTGGACGTCTCTGATTACATTCCAAACAGTCCAAAAACTACATACAGGCCAAAGGCCGAAGCTTGTCGACACGGCAGGGCTTCAAAAACTGTAGGATCCGTGACCCAGGAACTCGCCCTGATCAGTGCGGCCGCAGAACAACGTTTACCAGCTACTCCAACAAAAAAAACGCGAACCTTAAAGAAAAAAAAAGGAGAAATCCCCAGCGGCCTGCGAGCACGAGGCCTCCCCTGCTCCCCGCAGCATTCGCAGCCTCCGAAAACTACCCCAACCCAAAACCCCAGCGCCCCCTTCCCAAACCCTAGCCCCTCGGGCGGCCGGACGGCCTCCTCGCCGGCCCGGCCAACACACCGCGGAGGTGCCGCGGCAGCCCGCCACTCGCCCGGCCCTTCCGTCGCCGGCGCCTCTTCCGCGCCGTTCGCCCCGCAGGCAGGGCAGGCTGCAATCCGCGCTCTGCATTCCGGCAGACCTCTCCAGGCGCCAAGGTAAATTAGGTTCCAATCCGACGTCTGAGGCCGGAAACGCCTCCGGTTGCCATGACTTTAGTTAGGGGCGGCGAGATGATTCTTGCGAGGCTTCCATGGAGATTCTGTTTAGTTGCTCAGGGTAGAGGTGCTGAGCAGCGCCAGTGAGGTGTTATCTGTTTGACTTTAGCTTGTATCTTGACAATCCCCGTGTCATCCTGCCTTGCCTCATGAATTTGCCCCTAGGAAGAGACATTTTGTTTACTCGACGGCCGTTTGATTCATGCTATGATCTTAGTGTCGTTTAGGATGTCACGCCCCAATTCGATTCGGTTCCGATTCCATGGCAGCTGTGTGATTTGCATCGTGCCTCTGTTTGCGAGAATGTCATGTGGGAACAGAGTCATGTTGAATAGCAATTCCGCACATATCTCTGCTTTTCTCAGCTTTTCGGAAATTAGCCCTTGATTGCCGTGTCTGACAAACATTTTATTGTTGACATAGATGGAGGAAAAGGGACAATCTACATGGTTGGTCACTAGTCATGTCTAAGTTGTTACAAACTAGACCGAGGTTTCATACTTCTGTTTTTCCAGTGCGTGAAGGCTGTGGCTCACTTGTATTTAGATTTTGGAATGCAACTACGGTCTTGTTCCATTAGATCACAAACTACACTTGAAAACGTGTGCACAACAAGACACATCTGACTGTAACATGCATGGTTTGTTTAATCTTAAGTCTATGATGTCCTCTCTGAATGGACCAAAACTTCTCCATCCATGTCTCAATAAAAAGAAATAGATGTGACATTGTCATCTTCTAGCTATTTGGTTTTGTTTTCATCCTTTTAAGGGCGATGACTCTGTGCTTGCAGATGACCAGGTGGGATGAAATTCTCACCCTTCCAGTTCAGAACCCAACCATATTGGAGTTTTCAGCAGCAGATATCACGTGGTCCATGGTGGAGGGCTGGAAGGACTCAATGGACAGGCTTGCACTCATTCCGTTTTCTAGGGTGGGTGATTTTGTCAGAGGAGAATCAAACAACAAAGCATGCCCGACAAGATTCCACGTTGAGGCACGGAGAAGGCGTTCTCCAACCATGACCTGCAAACCAAAAGTCGACGGGATACTTGAGTATATTCTGTAAGTAAATGGAAGCATGCCTAGTGTTTATGCATCACATGTTGTGTGAGTGGCTGGTTGTGTGCCTTGTCCTTGATGCTTTTGGCTTTAGCTGTTTCCTAGTTGAGATGCTAGAATTTAAACAGAATATTTGAATACGGCGACACCATTCCATGCAGGTATTGGTGTTCTTTTGGTCCAGATGATTATAGAAAGGGTGGTGCTGTCCGGCCTAGCAGATCCTCTTGCGGAAAGAGGAAAACACCCGCTGGTCGCCCTAATACAAAGAGGGGGTGTGTTTGCCATTTTATTGTGAAGCGTTTGATCGCTGAACCATCATTGGCTCTTGTGATATATAACCACAACAAGCATGTAGATAAGAAAGGCACACCATGTCATGGTCCCATGGACAAGATGGCTGTAGGGACGAAGGCAATGTTTGCACCTTACATATCGGATGAATTACTTCTTGAAGTTATGTCTTTGCTCTATGTTGGTATTCCTGTCGAGACCATAATGCAGAGACATACTGAAATGGTTGAAAAGCAAGGAGGACCATCAAATCGTGATGATCTTCTTACTCACAGATATGTTAGGAGGCTGGAAAGAAAAATGCGGCGTTCTGTTTATGAACTTGATGATGACGATGCTGTTAGTATGAACAAATGGGTTGAAAATAACCAGGACTGCGTATTTTTCTATGAAGATTTTTCTGATAATGATACCTTTGTCTTGGGCATTCAGACAGATTGGCAGCTACAGCAGATGATTCAGTATGGCAACCGCAGTTTACTGGCTTCTGATTCAAAGTTTGGAACAAACAAGTTAAAGGTCTGTCAATGTCATCTGGTTCATTTTTTGTTTTCTCATAGTACTTTAGTTTGCTTGATTTCTTAGTAGTATCGTTGTTTGCCATTTTGCAGTATCCTGTACATAGCATCCTTGTTTTCGACCAGCAGAAAAATGCAATTCCTGTTGCTTGGATCATCACTCCCAATTTTACACATGGTGAGATACATAGATGGATGGGTGCTCTATATGATCGAGTTCGTACAAAAGACCCGACGTGGCAGTTGGGTGGCTTCATTATTGATGATCCCTTGACCGATATGCGCACTATAAGGTAACTAATGCTTCTCTGCCAGTGTACTGCTTCCTGGGTTTGTGGTGCCTGAGTATATTGCTTGCTGAACAGGGAAGTGTTTCAGTGCCCGGTGTTGATTTCCTTATGGCGTGTCCGTCACGCTTGGCATAAAAATTTGATGAGCAAGTGTTCAGATTTTGAGAGGCGTTCAATGATGGCTAAACGACTCGGGGAGGCAATATCCAGCATCTGTAGAGGAAATGGTGATATAGAATTATTTCAGGCCTTCCTGGAAGATTTTATTGATTGCTCTGGCTTTGTGGACTACTTCAAAGCTCTATGGCTTCCAAGACTTGGTTGGTCCATGTACCTTGCTTTTCTAGCCAAAATATCTGGATTTTACTTGTTACAGGGTATTTGATAAGTTCTCTTATCCAACCATTTAATCTCAATATCTTCCAGGGGCATGGACGGACATCTTGAAGACCAACCCGTTGGCTACTGCTGAGGTAGCTTCAGCAATTGAGAGATACCATCACCTGCTAAAACTTCGGCTGTTGAATGAGGCAGATGAAAGCATCTACCAGCGTGCAGACTGGTTGGTTCATAAGTTGGGTACGAAGGTTCACTCGTACTGCTGGCTGGATGAATTTTCTGGGAAGGACAGCTTCTCTCGTTACTGGAGGAGTGAGTGGAAAACTGGTCCAAACCCATGGCAGCAGGGATTGCAAATTCCGGATTCTGATATTGTAATTGAAGGCAACTGTGCTAGAGTGGTCTGCCAGAAACACAAGGAGAAGTCCCATGCCATACTGAACCCAGGTTCTGAGCTTGCATTGTGTGACTGCAGCTGGTCAAGGAAGGGAAACCTTTGCAAACATGCAATGAAGTCGGCAAAGGTTTGCCGTGACAGGGGATTGGCACCGCCATCTTTGGCGCTGCTTCGCTACTACCAGGCACTGGCAAATGTTGTTCATTGCCCACCCAGTGACTCTGTGATATGCGACCATGCAATCGCGGTGGCAGTTTCTGTGAGAACACAGTTAGATGCGTTGCTTTCCGCCACCAATGGCAGTTCTCCAGATACCTCACTTTTCAAGGGTCCACAATCAACCAGTGACAATGAACCCAGAGAACTTGATGTTCGGGAAGCCAACATTGAAAATGGCAGTGAAGTTCCCGCTGACGAGGATAGCGATGAGGACAGTCTTGCTTGCAAGAAAAGAAAGCCTAGAGGACCATCTGATGAAGACGAAATCGCTACAGCGACGCAAGTTTCTGAAGCTGAGAGCAGTCAAGCAACTTCTATACGGGAACTTGATCGATCTCAGGATAGTCCTGCTCCCCAGGAAAGAGTGCGCAGAGAAACTTCTGACGGGTATGAAGGAACTGCAGTGATGGAAATTTCTGATGACGAGGAAGAAACTGCAGCGGTGCAAATCACACAACCTTCTGAAAGTGAGAACAGTCAAGCGACTTGTGTGCAGGAAGTTGATCGCAATCAGGATAGTCCTGCTCGCCAGGAAAGAGGGGGCAGATAACCTTGGGACGGTGATGGAGGAACTGCGACGGTGCAAGCTAGCGATGGCGACAAGGAAACTGCAGCTGCTTAAAGAAACTGATGGACTGAATGATTCTTCTGTCGAGGTTAGATTAGCTGATCGGATAGATGGGACATGACGCCTTAGGCCTCTCGTTTCTCGTCTGAAACCACCAGTTTGTTTGTGCGGTTTGTATGTTTTCAGCTACCAAAACTTCATGCTTACTGAATGAAGTCAGGCAACACGCAACCAATGCTTATCCTTGTAGCGGATCAGGGAACCATGTGAATAAAGCGCAACAATCTCATGTACGTGGTTTACAATCACATGAGCTTGTTACTTTGTCCCCTGTATTACGACGATTTTCCCCAAATGATGGGCAAATCTGAATTGCTGCTGATGGAGGTTATGTTAATCTTCTCTTCCCGCAGCGTGCTCGTACTGGGAGCGAGCAAGCTCGAAATAACAAGCCGCTTCATGGCAAGAGTGCATACATCTACTAAATTTCAGCCGACACGACTCATAACCTTCACCAAACTGAACTTTCATGGGCGTGAAACGAGCCTCGTGTTCTACCCGAGCTCCCCAACCCAAGCACCAACAAAATCAGTACAAATCCCTCAATCAATACTTGTGGAGTACGACAATGGAACAAATGATTCGAACAGTTCTTTATTGATGATGAATGAACGCTTATATACAATGGCAACAGTCGCCTCTAAGGGACGCGATGGTTCATAGAGATGCCTTCCAAAAACTGCCGTGATCGGTTGCTGGCCACACATGTGAGAAGGAGCAGGGACTATCCCCTAAAAATCGTTTTTAACATGTACTGTACTAATTTGAACTAAAACCACAACGAGTAATTTGGAATGAAGGAAGGATTTTTTTTTTTGAAACTATGATGATTTTTATAGCAAATTCAGAAACTATACACCCTAATGAAGAAAAATCAAAAGTATCACCCCGTCAGCCTCCTGTTGGCCGAAAAGGGACATTTCGGCCTCCTAATTTTAAATAATCCTAAAATTCACCAATTAATTACTACTGATAAACAAAGTCACAAAGAACTAGTAGCAAAAAGAATCATCTAAAAAGAATACTCCTAGCTCAAATTATAGGCAATCTAGTGATTTGAGAAAATTCATGAAAATTCAAATTCAAACTTCCAAATCTAGTCAAACTTGATATCTACAGAAACTTCATAAAATTTCTAATCTAATGCATAAAGAATCAAATTAAAATACTAAAAATCCTATTTGATATGAATTTTCTAAAAAGTAGAGCAGGTGTTGGCCGAAGAGGGACTCTTTGGCCAACTGTTGGCCGAAAAATACTTTTTGGCCAACCGTTGGCCAAAAAGTTCTTTTTGGCCAACTGTTGGCCGAAAAGTCCACAAGAGGCCAATGGGGTGATACTTTTGATTTTTCTCCATTAGGGTGTATAGTTTCCGAATTTGCTATAAAAATCATCATAGTTTTTTTTTTAAAAAGGGAGTATATGGGACGGAGGGAGTACTTTCTACTGAGTGTGGAGTTCTCTAGGCATAGTCATATTTGTTCGTTGGATCTCAACCCGCCTGGATTCTAATGAATTCGAAGATGGAGAGAAGGCAGA
>NC_041380.1:75039839-75043055 GCF_002162155.2 Triticum dicoccoides | reverse complement strand
TTTGGTTTGTTGCGGTGTTGGTTTGATTTGGACTGGTTCAACCATCCATAATCTCAGGCATCCAAATTGTTCATGGTTTGATTCGATTGGTTCAACCACAGGTATCTCATGTGTGTAATTTGTTCAATTTTATTCTTGTGCGCGGAATAGTTCACCCCGGTTGCTTTGAACCGTGAGTTCGCCATCGGGAGATGAGGACGGCGATGACAGAAGCATGTGTTAAAAATTGAGTGATCATTTAATAAAGTAAGTAACAAGCTTTCCACTCACCAAATACGGGCTTTCAATGAAGATGAATTACAACTTCCAATTGTTGGATCACAATGTGCATATCCTGAAACACCTGACTCCACACCATTTTTTTAAAACACTGATTTCAAACACAAAAAATACTGAACTCTATGGCATGCCTCTTGCCTCATGTGGCCAGCAATGGTGACGGGGCAGTGCCACACCAATGGTGAGCTTAGCGAGGAAGCAGCATAGGTGAAGCTGCTGCGGAGGGGTGGCACCAGGATGTGGGGCCTCAATACGATTTGAGCCTCACCAACAGTTTTGTTAAGCAAGTAAGGTGGGGCTTATGGATGACTACCAAAATTTTACTCTAGAAGCCACCCATAAGCCCCCCAAAAAATGGCCTAAGTAAGACTTCCAGAGTAACATCATCATTTATGAGCATATCAGGTAGGAGTATATTACAACTACACAAACAACAAACAATAGACATGCTCGATCATGACTCATGAGGCATGGAAAATCATGTAAACAGTTCGCAAAATTTAGCACATGTGGAAGAGTGCTCAAATACAGAGTTTGCATGTGTTGTGCCAGAAAAGGATTTGGATGAGTTGTGCAAGGGTATCAAGACCTGCACATTTCATTTTTGGCAAATGTCCACCCTGCCATTATACCAAGTCATGTTCAGGAAATGGTACTATGCTCTGGGTAATTTTCAATCTGCCATCACACCACTTCTTTGATTTTCCATTGTGTACTGAATGGGGATAAAGATTACGACCACTTGGTGGATTTACACAATATTGCAAAGGAACTTGCACACTTTACAAGATTATGCCAAATGACAAAAAAGAAAGAACTGTGTAGTTATATGGAATAATAAAGTTTTGACTCGCTTAGGTTTCCTCGATCTACAAGTCTGAAGACCGATTGCGATAAATTATCATCCAATAGAGTATAATAAGGAATAGGACACGGAGGTGAAGCAGCTACATAAATAAGAGGATCATCTAACATGACAGGACTAGAATTTACGGTGAGGTGGTTCCAGGATAGGGATTCATTAAATTCAAGCAAAGCCTCCTTGCGGTTCACTTAGCAACAACAAACAAACGGAAGCAGATCAAACAGACGGGCGATTTTGGTACCCCAACGTTATGATTGCAAGGTCCCAAACAACCCCTTCGCATCGTCATCTGCTAATGTGTCCGTTGAACCTGCAAGAATGATAATACTGATTATTGAACAGAACAATTGGCTGCCCATTTGAAGTATTCCGGTAGTTATTCACCTTGCTGCTCCTCCAGTTTCATGGGCTTCTTGTCCTCCTTGGGTGTTGGGTTTGACAGTGGGGTCGACGATGGCGTTGACAACGGCATTGAGCTGGCTGCGGCAGCCGCTGCCGCAGCAAATGCCAGCGCCGGCTGCTGCATGGCATTGAACTTGAGCATCTTATCCCTGTCCCTGCTCGACTCGCTGCTCTTAGGGGTCTTCTTCTTGGGCGGCTGGGCCGCGGCGGGCTTCTCCTTCTTGTTCTTGGCCTCCCTGGCCGCCGCCTCCTCCTCCTTGATCTTGGCGGCCCTGGCCTCCTCCTCGAGCGCCCGGAAGGCCGCGTCGAGCATTTCCCGCGAGCGCTTCCGCGCGACAGCAGCCTCCTGGACGCGGCGCTCGGCCTCCTCGCGGGCGGCGGCGGCGGCGCGGCCGATGGACTCGTGCGCGAGCCGGGCCGCGACGAGGAGGATCCGCGCGGCGCGCTCGTCCATCACGCGGCGGGCGGCGGGCGCGTAGGTGAAGGGCCGGCCCTCGGCCTCCGCGGCGCACGGCGGGCAGACGAAGGAGACGGGGTCCGGGACGCAGGCGACATGGGCGACGAAGAGGCCGCAATTGGAGCACTCGGCGGTGGGGCCCGGCGGGGCGACGGCGGGGTCGAAGTGGGGGTCCTGCCCGGCGGCGGCGGCGGCGATGGCGGCGGCGTCCGTGTGGAGGAGGAGGAGGCAGGCGGAGCAGAAGGAGGCGGGGTGGTAGAGGAGGACGCAGGAGGAGCAGAGGCGGCAGAAGACGTCGTTGTGGCGGACGTGGTGGAGCGGCCAGGCGTCGCGGCCGGAGGCGCAGCGCTCGCCGCCGCAGCCGCGCGGGGCGGGGGCGGTGGAGGAGGGCGACGGGCGGAAGGGCGGCGTCATCGCTGCGAGCGGCGGCTTTAGAGGGGAAGGGAGGAGAGGGGAGGGGAGGGGAGGATTAGGGTTTCTGAGGGAGGAAAGGCTCGGCCGAACGGCTCCTGGGGGAGAGATTTTCCTCTCCTTTTTTCTTTCCTTGCGGGAATTTCGTGCTCAGACGGGGTTCCACGAGCAGAGGAGGTAGGTGGGAAGAGGCTTGGATAGTTGGATTGCCGGTGGAGTGGGAAGAGGGAGTGGAACGGGGCTGCATGAAAGCTCGGTAGATCGACTCGCTTCTTTTTCCCATGAAACTTTCTATATCTATTTATCACGCTATACTATGGCAGTGCAAAGAACACATAAATAAATAGATCATCTAACGACGACTATAATCACTGAAGCGAGTCAAAGATGCATCATCCTGGGGGTCCGTGACCTCGCCATGCAGAATGACGCCCTCCTTCTGAATATCCTGCACCGACTCCACTCTATCTCCTTGTCTCGCTGGGCGACCTGGGTCCGGGGCACCTTGAGGGAGCGCCTTCTTCTGGACCCCCGTAGCTCGGGGCTTGCTGGCGAGCACTGGGCCGCGCTTCGAGGGCTTATGCCTGTCTACTGCGCTCTCACTCGCGTCTCGCTGGGATATGGCAGGATGACGGCCTTCTGGGAGGATCATTGGCTCCCCTGTGGGCCCGTGCGGTGTGCTTTCCCGGCTCTGGCCTCCCATGCGACGTGCTCGGAGGTCTCGATCTGGGCTGCACGCAACCTTGGGCTGGACGCGATGCTCGTGCCCCGGCTTTCCACTGCTGCCGCCCGGGAACGCCTC
>NC_041380.1:75012267-75039548 GCF_002162155.2 Triticum dicoccoides | reverse complement strand
GGGCGAAGCCGACCATCGCAGCCTGATCCTCTGTGATCAGAAAGGCGGGCGGCTGTCGTCGAGCGCAGCCTATGGACTCTTCCGCCTAGGCGGCGAGGTTGTGGAGAACGCCGCCTTTCTCTGGAGATTGCCGGCGCCCTCCAGGGTTCGGTTCTTCGCCTGGCTGTTGACGCTCGGCCGTATCCACACTCGGGACAATCTTCTGAAGAAACACATCGTCGAGCTGCTGGGCGCCGGGTGCCCGGAGTGTGGGGCGAGCCTGGAGACGCCTGATCACTTGATCTTCGTCTGCCCCTTCGCGCGTGCGTTCTGGGGCTCTCTGCGCCTCACCACTTCAGGGGCCTCTGTGTGTGCCCTGCACCTCTTCGACGCCTCCATGGCGGTCGGCGCAGCCTCGCCGCATGCGTTCGTGCAGCTATGCTGCTGGCACCTCTGGAAGCGGCGGAACGCGGTTGTGTTCAGGCAGGAAACGTCGTCCCTAACCGCCACTTTGAAAGCCTGCCGCGACGATGCCATCCTCTGGCGCGGCCAGTTTCGCGCTGCGGATCATGGACATGTTGATGCATGGTTGCTGGCCCTGCGTGAGTAGTACGACACTGCATGTAACATAGCTGAAGGGGGTTCCCCCTGCCTCCTTCTCTCTGCTGCCTCCCCGGCATTTGTACCATTGTATTGGATGTTGGGTTTGAGAAATATATTCAGGTGGGGGGGGGGTCCCCCCCGGTGAAAATTCAAAAACAAAAGACGCGTCATCATCGTCGCCTCTCCTTCATCGGAGTCATGCCAAACTTGTTGTATTATACAGTTAAAAAGACATCGTGCTAAGGCCCATGAAAACAACGCATCGGAACAACAACCTGATAAAAAGAAATATAGACCCCTGCAAAAAAGGAGATAAAAAGAACTATAGATAGAAATGATCCAACTTGTACATAGTGCGCCAGTGGGCGGGCCAACAAGAAGACAATAGCTTAGGGATGTTGTTTTAAGGCCCGGAGTAAATGTATGTTGTATAAAATTTTATGGGCTAGGCTGCTGGCCATGACCTATTTAGCCTTGTTGAAGCTCCACAGGTGTCTGTACACACGACCGAAGACTAACATCGATCATATTCTGTGAGATCTGTCGGAGAAAGACCTTCATGTGCCCATCTGACGACACTAAATGTGTCACCAGAATGTGTATTAGGCGAGGAGAACCTTATTCCATGTCAAGGGAACCGCCACCGCCTCGTCTTTCTGAGCAGGACACAAACCCTAAATAAACTCATAAAAACACCTAAAAACAGAGTAAGATCCCTTCTGCCAGCAAGGGCTAGGGTCCAACACACCTCCATGGCCCTAGGTCCAGCGGAGATGAGGTGGACCGGCGCCAGCGAAAGGCTGAGAAACCCTAGGTTTTTTTGTTAGGGAAAAGTGTTGGAAATATGCCCTAGAGGCAATAATAAAATGGTTATTATTATATTTCTTTGTTCATGATAATTGTCCATTGTTCATGCTATAATTGTGTTATCCGGAAATTGTAATACATGTGTGAACACATAGACCACAACACGTCCCTAGTGAGCCTCTAGTTGACTAGCTCGTTGATCAAAAGATAGTCATGGTTTCCTGACTATGGACATTGGATGTCATTGATAACGGGATCACATCATTGGGAGAATGATGTGATGGACAAGACCCAATCCTAAGCATAGCTCAAAGATCGTATAGTTCGTTTGCTGTAGCTTTTCCGAATGTCAAGTATCATTTACTTAGACCATGAGATTGTGCAACTTCCGGATACCGTAGGAGTGCCTTGGGTGTGCCAAACGTCACAACGTAACTGGGTGACTATAAAGGTACATTACAGGTATCTCCGAAAGTATCTGTTGGGTTGGCACGAATCGAGACTGGGATTTGTCACTCCGTATGACGGAGAGGTATCTCTGGGCCCACTCGGTAATGCATCATCATAATGAGCTCAATGTGACCAAGTGGTTGATCACGGGATCATGCATTACGACACGAGTAAAGTGACTTGCCGGTAACGAGATTGAACGAGGTATTGGGATACCGACGATCGAGTCTCGGGCAAGTAACGTACCGATTGACAAAGGGAATTGTATACGGATTGATTGAATCCTCGACATCGTGGTTCATCCGATGAGATCATCGTGGAGCATGTGGGAGCCAACATGGGTATCCAGATCCCGCTGTTGGTTATTGACCGGAGAGGCATCTCGGTCATGTCTGCATTTCTCCCGAACCCGTAGGGTCTACACACTTAAGGTTCGGTGACGCTAGGGTTGTAGAGATATTAGTATGCAGTAACCCGAAAGTTGTTCAGAGTCCCGGATGAGATCCCGGACGTCACGAGGAGTTCCGGAATGGTCCGGAGGTAAAGATTTATATATGGGAAGTCCAGTTTTGGCCATCGGGAAGGTTTCGGGGGTTACCGGTATTGTACCGGGACCACCGGAAGGGTCCCGGGGGTCCACCGGGTATGGCCACCTATCCCGGAGGGCCCCATGGGCTGAATTGGGTGGGGAACCAGCCCCTAGTGGGCTGGTGCCCCCCCTTGGGTCTGCCCTGCGCCTAGGGTTGGGAAACCCTAGGGGTGGGGGCGCCCCCCCCCCACTTGGCTTGGGGGGAAGCCACCCTTGGCCGCCGCCCCCTTGGAGATCCATCTCCCTAGGGCCGGCGCCCCCCCCAAGGCCCCTATATAAAGAGGGGGGAGGGAGGGCAGCCAGACCCCTTGCTCTTGGCGCCTCCCTCTCCCTCCGTAACACCTCTCCTCCCCGCTTGCGCTTGGCGAAGCCCTGCCGGGATCCTGCTGCATCCACCACCACACCGTCGTGCTGCTAGATCTTTATCAACCTCTCCTTCCCCCTTGCTGGATCAAGTTGGAGGAGATGTCTTCCCAACCGTACATGTGTTGAACGCGGAGGTGCCGTCCGTTCGGCACTAGGTCATCGGTGATTTGGATCACGTCGAGTACGACTCCATCAACCCCGTTCTCTTGAGCGCTTCTGCGCGCGATCTACAAGGGTATGTAGATGCACTCCTCTCTCCCTCGTTGCTAGATGACTCCATAGATTGATCTTGGTGATGCGTAGAAAATTTTAAAATTCTGCTACGTTCCCCAATAGTGGCATCATTAGCTAGGTCTATGCGTAGTTACTATGCACGAGTAGAACACAAAGCAGTTGTGGGCGTCGATATTGTCAATTTGCTTGCCATTACTAGTCTTATCTTGATTCGGCGACATCGTGGGATGAAGCGGCCCGGACCGACCTTACACGTACGCTTACGTGAGACTGGTTCCACCGACTGACATGCACTAGTTGCATAAGGTGGCTGGCGGGTGTCTGTCTCTCCCACTTTAGTCGGATCGGATTCGATGAACAGGGTCCTTATGAAGGGTAAATAGAAATTGGCAATCCACGTTGTGGTTTTGGCGTAGGTAAGAAACGTTCTTGCTAGAAACCTATAGCAGCCACATAAAAACTTGCAACAACAATTAGAGGACGTCTAACTTGTTTTTGCAACAAGTGTTTTGTGATGTGATATGGCCAAAGGATGTGATGAATGATATATGTGATGTATGAGATGATCATGTTCTTGTAATAGGAATCACGACTTGCATGTCGATGAGTATGACAACCGGCAGGAGCCATAGGAGTTGTCTTTATTTATTTATGACCTGCGTGTCAACATAAACGTCATGTAATTACTTTACTTCATTGCTAAAGCGTTAGCCATAGTAGTAGAAGTAATAGATGACGAGACAACTTCAAGAAGACACGATGATGGAGATCATGGTGTCATGCCGGTGACAACGATGATCATGGAGCCCCGAAGATGGAGATCAAAAGGAGCAAATGATATTGGCCATATCATGTCACTATTTGATTGCATGTGATGTTTATCATGTTTTACATCTTATTTGCTTAGAACGGCGGTAGCTTAAATAAGATGATCCCTCGCAATAATCTCAAGAAAGTGTTCCCCCTAACTGTGCACCGTTGCGAAGGTTCGTTGTTTCAAAGCACCACGTGATGATCGGGTGTGATAGATTCTAATGTTCGAATACAACGGGTGTAAGCCAGATTTACACACGCAATACACTTAGGTTGACTTGACGATCCTAGCATGTACAGACATGGCCTCGGAACACGGAAGACCGAAAGTTCGAGCATTAGTCGTATAGAAGATACGATCAACATGAAGATGTTCACCGATGTTGGCTAGTCCGTCTCACGTGATGATCGGACACGGCCTAGTTAACTCGGATCATGTTTCACTTAGATGACTGGAGGGATGTCTATCGGAGTGGGAGTTCATTGAGTAATTTGATTAGATGAACTTAATTATCATGAACTTAGTCTAAAATCTTTACAATATGTCTTGTAGATCAAATGGCCCATGTTGTCCTCAACTTCAACGCGTTCCTAGAGAAAACCAAGCTGAAAGACGATGGCAGCAACTATACGGACTGGGTCCGGAACCGAGGTCCATCCTCATAGCTGCCAAGAAAGATTATGTCCTAGAAGCACCGCTAGGTGACGCACCTGTCCTACAGAACCAAGACGTTATGAACGCTTGACAGTCATGTGCTGATGATTACTCCCTCGTTCAGTGCGGCATGCTTTACAGCTTACAACCGGGGCTCCAAAAGCGTTTTGAGAGACACGGAGCATATGAGATGTTCGAAGAGCTGAAAATGGTTTTTCAAGCTCATGCCCGGGTTGAGAGATATGAAGTCTCCGATAAGTTCTTCAGCTGTAAGATGGAGGAAAATAGTTCTGTCAGTGAGCACATACTCAGAATGTCTGGGTTGCATAACCGCTTGACTCAGCTGGGAGTTTATCTCCCGGATGACGCGGTCATTGACAGAATCCTTCAGTCGCTTCCACCAAGCTACAAGAGCTTTGTGATGAACTTCAATATGCAGGGGATGGAAAAGACCATTCCTGAGGTGTATTCAATGCTGAAATCAGCAGAGGTGGAAATCAAAAAGGAACATCAAGTGTTGATGGTGAATAAAACCACTAAGTTCAAGAAAGGCAAGGGTAAGAAGAACTTCAAGAAGGACGGCAAGGGAGTTTCCGCGCCCGGTAAGCAAGCTGCCAGGAAGAAGCCAAAGAATGGACCCAAGCCCGAGACTGAGTGTTTTTATTGCAAGGGAAGTGTCACTAGAAGCGGAACTGCCCCAAATATTTAGCGGACAAGAAGGCCGGCAACACTAAAGGTATATGTGATATACATGTAATTGATGTGTACCTTACCAGTACTCGTAGTAGCTCCTGGGTATTTGATACCGGTGCGGTTGCTCACTTCTGTAACTCAAAGCAAGAGCTGCGGAATAAGCAGAGACTGGCGAAGGACGAGGTGACGATGCACGTCGGGAATGGTTCCAAGGTCGATGTGATCGCCGTCGGCACGCTGCCTCTACATTTACCTACGAGATTAGTTTTAAACCTCAATAATTGTTATTTAGTGCCAGCTTTGAGCATGAACATTGTATCATGATCTCGTTTAATTCGAGATGGCTACTCATTTAAATCCGAGAATAATGGTTGTTCTATTTATATGAGAGATATGTTTTATGGTCATGCTCCGATGGTGAATGGTTTATTCTTAATGAATCTTGAGCGTAATGCTACACATATTCATAGTGCGAATACCAAAAGATGTAAGGTTGATAATGATAGTCCCACATACTTGTGGCACTGCCGCCTTGGTCTCATAGGTGTCAAACGCATGAAGAAGCTCCATGCAGATGGACTTTTAGAGTCTCTTGGTTATGAATCATTTGACACGTGCGAACCATGCCTCATGGGTAAAATGACCAAGACTCCGTTCTCAGGAACAATGGAGCGAGCAACCAACTTATTGGAAATCATACATACTGATGTGTGCGGTCCAATGAGTGTTGAGGCTTGCGGTGGCTATCGTTATGTTCTCACCCTCACTGATGACTTGAGTAGATATGGGTATGTCTACTTAACGAAACACAAGTCTGAGACCTTTGAAAAGTTCAAGGAATTTCAGAGTAAGGTTGAGAATCAACGTGACAAGAAAATCAAGTTCTTGCGATCAGATCGTGGGGGAGAATACTTGAGTCACGAATTTGGCACACACTTAAGAAAATGTGGAATAGTTTCACAACTCACGCCGCCTGGAACACCTCAGCGTAATGGTGTGTCCGAATGTCGTAATCGCACTCTATTGGATATGGTGCGATCTATGATGTCTCTTACCGATTTACCGCTGTCACTTTGGGGCTATGCTTTAGAGACTGTCGCATTCACTTTAAATAGGGCTCCGCCAAAATCCGTTGAGACGACACCGTATGAATTATGGTTTGGGAAGAAATCTAAGCTGTCGTTTCTAAAAGTTTGGGGATGCAATGCTTATGTCAAGAAACTTCAACCTAAAAAGCTCGAACCCAAGTCGGAAAAATGCGTCTTCATAGGATACCCTAAAGAAACTGTTGGGTATACCTTCTACCTCAGATCCGAAGTCAAGATCTTTGTTGCCAAGAATGGGTCCTTTCTAGAGAAAGAGTTTCTCTCGAAAGAAATAAGTGGGAGGAAAGTAGAACTTGATGAAGTGTTACCTCTTGAACCGGTAAGTGGCGCAGCTCAAGAAAATGTTCCTGAGGTGCCTGCACCGACTAGAGAGGAAGTTAATGATGATGACCATGAAACTTCAGATCAAGTTGCTACTGAACTTCGTAGGTCCACGAGGACACGTTCCGCACCAGAGTGGTACGGCAACCCTGTCTTGGAAATCATGTTGTTAGACAATGGTGAACCTTCGAACTATGAAGAAGCGATGGCGGTCCCGGATTCCAACAAATGGCTGGAAGCCATGAAATCCGAGATAGGATCCATGTATGAAAATGAAGTATGGACTTTGACTGACTTGCCCGATGATCGGCGAGCCATAGAAAATAAATGGCTCTTTAAGAAGAAGACTCATACCCAATGCGTAGGGCCCGATGACTCTCTTCTGTGACAACACTGGAGCTATTGCCCTTGCCAAGGAGCCCAGGTTTCACAGGAAGACCAGGCATATCAAGCGTCGCTTCAACTCCATTCATGAAAGTGTTCAAAATGGAGACATAGAGATTTGTAAAGCACATACGGACCTGAATGTGGCAGATCCATTGGGTAAACCTCTCCCTAGAGCAAAACATGATCAACACCGGAACTGCATGGGTGTTCGATTCATCACAATGTAACTAGAATATTGACTCTAGTGCAAGTGGGAGACTGTTGGAAATATGCCCTAGAGGCAATGATAAAATGGTTATTATTATATTTCTTTGTTCATGATAATTGTCTATTGTTCATGCTATAATTGTGTTATCCGGAAATCGTAATACATGTGTGAATACATAGACCACAACACCTCCCTAGTGAGCCTCTAGTTGACTAGCTCGTTGATCAAAAGATAGTCATGGTTTCCTGACTATGGACATTGGATGTCATTGATAACGGGATCACATCATTGGGAGAATGATGTGATGGACAAGACCCAATCCTAAGCATAGCTCAAAGATCGTATAGTTCGTTTGTTGTAGCTTTTCCGAATGTCAAGTATCATTTCCTTAGACCATGAGATTGTGCAACTCCCGGATACCGTAGGAGTGCCTTGGGTGTGCCAAACGTCACAACGTAACTGGGTGACTATAAAGATACATTACAGGTATCTCCGAAAGTATCTGTTGGGTTGGCACGAATCGAGACTGGGATTTGTCACTCCGTATGACGGAGAGGTATCTCTGGGCCCACTCGGTAATGCATCATCATAATGAGCTCAATGTGACCAAGTGGTTGATCATGGGATCATGCATTACGGCACGAGTAAAGTGACTTGCCGGTAACGAGATTGAACGAGGTATTGGGATACCGACGATCGAGTCTCGGGAAAGTAACGTACTAATTGACAAAGGGAATTGTATATGGATTGATTGAATCCTCGACATCGTGGTTCATCCGATGAGATCATCGTGGAGCATGTGGGAGCCAACATGGGTATCCAGATCCCGCTGTTGGTTATTGACCGGAGAGGCATCTCGGTCATGTCTGCATGTCTCCCGAACCCGTAGGGTCTACACACTTAAGGTTCGGTGACGCTAGGGTTGTAGAGATATTAGTATGCAGTAACCCGAAAGTTGTTCGGAGTCCCGGATGAGATCCCGGACATCACGAGGAGTTCCGGAATGGTCCGGAGGTAAAGATTTATATATGGGAAGTCCAGTTTTGGCCATCGGGAAGGTTTCGGGGGTTACCGGTATTGTACCGGGACCACGGGAAGGGTCCCGGGGGTCCACCGGGTATGGCCACCTATCCCGGAGGGCCCCATGGGCTGAATTGGGTGGGAACCATCCCCTAGTGGGCTGGTGCGCCCCCCTTGGGTCTGCCCTGCGCCTAGGGTTGGGAAACCCTAGGGGTGGGGGCGCCCCCCCCCCCACTTGGCTTGGGGGGAAGCCACCCTTGGCCGCCGCCCCCTTGGAGATCCATCTCCCTAGGGCCGCCCCCAAGGCCCCTATATAAAGAGGGGGGAGGGAGGGCAGCCGGACCCCTTTCTCTTGGCGCCTCCCTCTCCCTCCGTAACACCTCTCCTCCCCGCTTGCGCTTGGCGAAGCCCTGCCGGGATCCTGCTGCATCCACCACCACGCCGTCGTGCTGCTGGATCTTCCTCAACCTCTCCTTCCCCCTTGCTAGATCAAGTTAGAGGAGACGTCTTCCCAACCGTACGTGTGTTGAACGCGGAGGTGCCGTCCGTTCGGCACTAGGTCATCGGTGATTTGGATCACGTCGAGTACGACTCCATCAACCCCGTTCTCTTGAACGCTTCCGCGCGCGATCTACAAGTGCATGTAGATGCACTCCTCTCTCCCTCGTTACTAGATGACTCCATATATTGATCTTGGTGATGCGTAGAAAATTTTAAAATTCTGCTACGTTCCCCAACAAAAAGGAGGCGGCGGCTGCGTTGTCTAACCATGCGTTGCAAGATTGACTCGCTTTTTATTCTGACACAAGATCGACTTGAAAAAAAAGTTGAATATAAGCGCTTTATGTAGCTCAATGGAAAAACAAGTTGATCTTGAGGCACTAATTCACTCCATTTCAACTCGATAGCTCAACATAATTTAATAATGTTTTTAAATGATCTTGTATTTGAAAAGGAAACATGCTAATTTTATTATCATATTTGTCGTGTATAATTTTCTTCGTTTTATGTACAAGCAAACATAGAAGGTTATTAAACGCGGACCAATTTCTGCCTTAATTTGGTACGCGGTTAGTCATGTGCTAAATATCCTATATTATTTTCAGCCAAAGTTCAATAGTAGATCACATCTTCTTATTTTTTTTATTGTTGTAGTCTATCGAGAACGGACATTTGGCTCTCGGCCTCCATGGAGGCTTTTTTTTGTAAACAAATCAAAATTCAAACCTTTTGATTTAAAAAAAACTGAAAAAATTGTGCAAGTAAACAAGGATATTATATGTATGTGTCTAAAATGTCAGGATGAAAAACATTAAAATGCGACCTGTACAAGAAGGACAAATTCATGGCCTGGGAGGATGAATACTATCATGTGTTAAAAAGCCTCAGAATTGTCTTTTTTGCACAACCCTCATTTCAACGTTTTTTGCCCTGAAAATTTACACACATGTGTGTTATGCCTTCATGTATATTTGTGGGGCTTTTTTCAAAAAAAATTGAAACATAGAAATTATGAAAATTGATGAAATTCTAATTTTCAAAACCGAGCTCCATGGAGCTCGGCCTCCAAAGACAATATTCGTAGTCTATCTAGTTGGAAAAATGGTCTAAGATTATAAAATCTTTATGGTCTTATTTAGCTTGGAACTAATGAAAGTGCATGTAGAACCATGTGTGATTTTGGTAATAAATGACATTTTTTATGAAATAATGTTTTCATTATGTTACCTTTTAAGGAAAGTTCCATAGATAATGAATGAAAAGTTTTGGATGGATTCAAGGATGAAATGCATAAACCCAAATATACATTGAGAATTATTCGCAAAAAGACTATATGCATTGAGACTTGGTTTATGAATGACTATCTCTATGGTGAAACAAGGACACCAAACTTTTAGACCAATTATTTTTCATTCCTTGTTAGAAATTACGGTGATGAATGGGAATTTCAAGGTACGCAAACACAAGTGATCCCACCTCTGTAGTGCCCCCCCTGTTTGGCCTTATAAAAACAGAAGATCTCACTTTTGTGGAAATTAATATTCAGACCCGAAAGTTCTTCAAAAATACATATCAACTTCATATTAATCGCTTTTTGAAGGTCATGTTTCATAAAAATGACCGTATCATTCGCGTGCTGGAGAATAGACACATCCCCATCAACCAAATGTGGAATAAGGTCCCCAACCTAACCATCCTCCTTAGCCCTTGCAGAGGCCGGGGGTGATCCTCCTTTTCTAAAAAAAATCCTCCTTAGCCCTTGCTATGAGAATAACCAGCATATCCGACACAAAATTAAACAAAATCGACAACATGGGGCCACCTTGCCCCAGTCCCTTCTAGGTTTGGAAGTAATGACTGGTGTCATTATTTAGCCGCAAAGCCTTTCATGTGTAGAAATTGTTGAAGAAAAGATCTCTTTACCTTGTCGTAGGTCTTTTCAAAGTCCACCTTAAAGATAACTCCGTCGAGTTTCATAGTGTGAAGTTCATGGATTGTCTCATGAAGGAGGACCACTCCCTCAAGTATATTGCGACCCGACATAAAGGTTGCCTTTGTTGGGTTTATGAGCAATACTATATAATTTATTGGTGTCCACCTTGGTGAAGATTTTTAAAACTGACGATCAGCAAGCAGATGGGTCTAAAATTCAATCCGAGCAACATTCATTTTCTCGGAGAGAAGCGTGATAATTCGAAAGTTGAGATAAAAACGAAAGATCATCATTGTACAAGTCCTTAAACATTGGAAGAAGACCACCTCTAATGATCACCAAACATTATAAGTAAAACTTAGCGGGGAGCCCATCTGGTTTTAGAGCTTTATTGCGCTCCATTTGAGAGATTGCCTCAAAAACTTCCTTTTTTCTAGGAAAGGTGCCGTGTCAACACAATGTTTTCCTGCAAGGAGAGTTAAGGAATATTTTTTTAAAGCCTCGAAACGTAGAACAATTGTTCTACACTAATTTATATTAGTATAAATCAGTATGTTGAAGCAAGGATGGGAAGAAAAAAAAAGAAATGAAGAAAAGATAACTATGTTGGAAATATTCCCTAGAGGCAATAATAAAATGATTATTATATTTCCTTGTTCATGATAATTGTCTATTATTCATGCTTTAATTGTATTATCCGGAAATCGTAATACATGTGTGAATACATAGACCATAATGTGTCCCTAGTGAGCTCTAGTTGACTAGCTCGATAATCAACTGATAGTCATGGTTTCTTGGCTATGGACATGGGGATGTCATTGATAACGGGATCACATCATCAGGAGAATGATGTGATGGACAAGACCCAATCCTAAACATAGCACAAGATCGTATAGTTCGTTTGCTAGAGTTTTTCCAATGTCAAGTATCTTTTCCTTAGACCATGAGATCGTGTAACTCCCAGATACCGTAGGAGTGCTCTGGGTGTACCAAACATCACAACGTAACTGGGTGACTATAAAGGTATACTACGGGTATCTCCGAAAGTGTCTGTTGGGTTGACACGGATCAAGACTGGGATTTGTCACTCCGTATGACGGAGAGGTATCTCTGGGCCCACTCGATAATGCATCACCATAATGAGATCAAAGTGACCAAGTGTCTGGTCACGGGATCATGCATTACGGTACGAGTAAAGTGACTTGCTGGTAACGAGATTGAACGAGGTATTGGGATACCGACGATCGAATCTCGGGCAAGTAACGTACCGATTGACAAAGGGAATTGTATACGGGGTTGCTTGAATCCTTGACATCGTGGTTCATCCGATGAGATCATCGAGGAGCATGTGGGAGCCAAGATGGGTATCCAGATCCCGCTGTTGGTTATTGACCGGAGAGCCATCTCGGTCATGTCTACATGTCTCCCGAACCCATAGGGTCTACACACTTAAGGTTCGGTGACGCTAGGGTTGTAGAGATATGAATATGCAGTAACCCGAAAGTTGTTCGGAGTCCCGGATGAGATCCTGGACGTCACGAGGAGTTCCGGAATGGTCCGGAGGTGAAGAATTATATATAGGAAGTGCAGTTTCGGCCATCGGGAGAGTTTCAGGGGTTACCGGTATTGTACCGGGACCACCGGAAGGGTCCCGGGGGTCCACCGGGTGGGGCCACCCATCCCGGAGGGCCCCATGGGCCAAAGTGGGGAGGGGAACTAGCCCATAGTGGTCTGGTGCGCCCCCCTTGGCCCACCCCATGCGCCTAGGGTTGGGAACCCTAGGGTGGGGGGCGCCCCACCTGGCTTGGGGGGCACTCCACCCCTTGGCCGCCGCCCCCCTAGGAGTTCCCATCTCCTAGGGTTGGCACACCCCCTAGGGGGCCTATATAAAGGGGGGGAGGGGCAGCCACACCCTTGAGTCTTGGCGCCTCCCTCTCCCCTGCTACACCTCTCCCTCTCGCAGTATAACGGCGAAGCCCTACTGCGGTGACGCCCTGCATCCACTACCACACCGTCGTGCTGCTGGATCTTCATCAACCTGTCCTCCCCCCTTGCTGGATCAAGAAGGAGGAGATGTCACGCTGACCGTACGTGTGTTGAACACGGAGGTGCCGTTCGTTCGGCGCTAGGATCTCCGGTGATTTGGATCACGTCGAGTACGACTTCCTCATCCCCGTCCTTGAACGCTTCCGCACGTGATCTACAAAGGTATGTAGATGCAATCCGATCACTTGTTGCTAGATGAACTCATAGATGGATCATGGTGAAACCGTAGGAATTTTTTTTGTTTTCTGCAACGTTCCCCAACAGTGGCATCATGAGCTAGGTCTATGCGTAGTTCTCCTTGCACGAGTAGAACACAATTTGTTGTGGGCGTAGATGTTGTCAACTTTCTTACCGCTACTAGTCTTATCTTGCTTCAGCGGTATTGTGGGATGAAGCGGCCCGGACCGACCTTACACGTACGCTTACGTGAGACTGGTTCCACCGACTGACCTGCACCAGTTGCATAAGGTGGCTAGCGGGTGTCTGTTTCTCCCACTTTAGTTGGAGCAGATTTGATGAAAAGGGTCCTTATGAAGGGTAAATAGAAGTTGATAAATCACGTTGTGGCTATTACGTAGGTAAGAAAACGTTCTTGCTAGAACCCTTTTGAAGCCACGTAAAACTTGCAACAATAATTAGAGGACGTCTAACTTGTTTTTGCAGCAAGTGCTTTGTGATGTGATATGGCCAAAGTTGTGATGAATGATGAATGATATATATGTGATGTATGAGATCATGTTCTTGTAATAGGAATCACGACTTGCATGTCGATGAGTATGACAACCGGCAGGAGCCATAGGAGTTGTCTTTATTTTTGTATGACCTGCGTGTCATTGAGAAACGCCATTTAAATTACTTTACTTTATTGCTAAACGTGTTAGCCATAGTAGTAGAAGTAATAGTTGGCGAGCAACTTCATGGAGACACGATGATGGAGATCATGATGATGGAGATCATGGTGTCATGCCGGTGACAAGATGATCATGGAGCCCCAAGATGGAGATCAAAGGAGCTATGTGATATTGGCCATATCATGTCACTATTATTATTTGATTGCATGTGATGTTTATCATGTTTTTGCATCTTGTTTACTTAGAACGGCGGTAGTAAATAAGATGATCCCTCATAATAATTTCAAGAAAGTGTTCCCCCTAACTGTGCACCGTTGCGACAGTTCGTTGTTTCGAAGCACCACGTGATGATCGGGTGTGATAGATTTCAACGTTCACATACAATGGGTGTAAGACAGATTTACACATGCAAACACTTAGGTTGACTTGACGAGCCTAGCATGTACAGACATGGCCTCGGAACACAGAAGACCGAAAGTTCGAGCATGAGTCGTATAGAAGATACGATCAACATGAAGATGTTCACCGATGTTGACTAGTCTGTCTCACGTGATGATCGGACACGGCCTAGTTAACTCGGATCATGTTATACTTAGATGACTGGAGGGATGTCTATCTAAGTGGGAGTTCATTATATAATTTGATTAGATGAACTTAATTATCATGAACTTAGTCTAAAATCTTTACAATATGTCTTGTAGATCAAATGGCCAACGTTGTCCTCAACTTCAACGCGTTCCTAGAGAAAACCAAGCTGAAAGACGATGGCAGCAACTATACGGACTGGGTCCGGAACCTGAGGATCATCCTCATAGTTGCCAAGAAAGATTATGTCCTAATAGCACCACTAGGTGACGCACCCGTCCCACAGAACCAAGACGTTATGAACGCTTGGCAGACACGTGCTGATGATTACTCCCTCGTTCAGTGCGGCATGCTTTACAGCTTAGAACCGGGGCTCCAAAAGCGTTTTAAGCGACACGGAGCATATGAGATGTTCGAAGAGCTGAAAATGGTTTTCCAAGCTCATGCCCGGGTCAAGAGATATGAAGTCTCCGACAAGTTCTTCAGCTGTAAGATGGAGGAAAATAGTTCTATCAGTGAGCACATACTCACAATGTCTGGGTTACATAACCGCTTGACTCAGCTGGGAGTTAATCTCCCGGATGACGCGGTCATTGACAGAATCCTTCAGTCGCTTCCACCAAGCTACAAGAGCTTTGTGATGAACTTCAATATGCAGGGGATGGAAAAGACCATTCCTGAAGTATTTGCAATGCTGAAATCAGCAGAGGTAGAAGTCAAAAAGGGACATCAAGTGTTGATGGTGAATAAAACCACTAAGTTCAAGAAAGGCAAGGGTAAGAAGAACTTCAAGAAGGACGGCAAGGGAGTTGCCGCGCCCGGTAAGCAAGCTGCCGGGAAGAAGCCAAAGAATGGACCCAAGCCCGAGACTGAGTGTTTTTATTGCAAGGGAAGTGGTCACTGGAAGCGGAACTGCCCCAAATACTTAGCGGACAAGAAGGCCGACAAAACGAAAGGTATATGTGATATAATGTAATTGATGTGTACCTTACCAGTACTCGTAGTAGCTCCTGGGTATTTGATACCGGTGCAGTTGCTCACATTTGCAACTCAAAGCAGGAGCTGCGGAATAAACGGAGACTGACGAAGGACGAGGTGACGATGCGCGTCGGGAATGGTTCCAAGGTCGATGTGATCGCCGTCGGCACGCTACCTCTACATTTACCCACGGGATAAGTTTTAAACCTCAATAATTGTTATTTAGTACCAGCTTTGAGCATGAACATTGTATCAGGATCTCGTTTAATTCGAGATGGCTACTCATTTAAATCCGAGAATAATGGTTGTTCTATTTATATGAGAGATATGTTTTATGGTCATGCTCCTATGGTGAATGGTTTATTCTTAATGAATCTCGAGCGTAATGCTACACATATTCATAGTGCGAATACCAAAAGATGTAAGGTTGATAATGATAGTCCCACATACTTGTGGCACTGCCGCCTTGGTCACATAGGTGTCAAACGCATGAAGAAGCTCCATGCTGATGGACTTTTAGAGTCTCTTGATTACGAATCATTTGACACGTGCGAACCATGCCTCATGGGTAAGATGACCAAGACTCCATTCTCAGGAACAATGGAGCGAGCAACCAACCTATTGGAAATCGTACATACTGATGTGTGCGGTCCAATGAGTGTTGAGGCTCGTGGTGGCTATCGTTATGTTCTCACCCTCACTGATGACTTGAGTAGATATGGGTATGTCTACTTAATGAAACACAAGTCTGAAACCTTTGAAAAGTTCAAGGAATTTCAGAGTGAGGTTGAGAATCAACGTGACAGAAAAATCAAGTTTTTGCGATCAGATCATGGAGGAGAATACTTGAGTCACGAATTTGGTACACACTTAAGAAAATGTGGAATAGTTTCACAACTCACGCCGCCTGGAACACCTCAGCGTAATGGTGTGTCCGAACGTCGTAATCGCACTCTATTGGATATGGTACGATCTATGATGTCTCTTACCGATTTACCGCTGTCATTTTGGGGCTATGCTTTAGAGACTACCGCATTCACTTTAAATAGGGCTCCGTCGAAATCCGTTGAGACGACACCGTATGAATTATGGTTTGGGAAGAAACCCAAGCTGTCGTTTCTAAAAGTTTGGGGATGCGATGCTTATGTCAAGAAACTTCAACCTGAAAAGCTCGAACCCAAGTCGGAAAAATGCGTCTTCATAGGATACCCTAAAGAAACTATTGGGTATACCTTCTACCTCAGATCCGAAGGTAAGATCTTTGTTGCCAAGAATGGATCCTTTCTAGAGAAGGAGTTTCTCTCGAAAGAAGTAAGTGGGAGGAAAGTAGAACTTGATGAAGTATTACCTCTTGAACCGGAAAGTGGCGCAACTCAGGAAAATGTTCCTGTGGTGCCTGCACCAATTAGAGAGGATGTTAATGATGATGATCAAGATACTTCTGATCAAGCTCCTACTGAACTTCGAAGGTCCACAAGGACACGTTCCGCACTAGAGTGGTACGGCAACCCTGTCTTGGAAATCATGTTGTTAGACAACGGTGAACCTTCGAACTATGAAGAAGCGATGGCGGGCCTGGATTCCGACAAATGGCTGGAAGCCATAAAATCCGAGATAGGATCCATGTATGAAAAGGAAGTATGGACTTTGACTGACTTGCTCGATGATCGGCGAGCCATAGAAAATAAATGGATCTTTAAGAAGAAGACAGACGCAGATGATAATGTGACCATCTATAAAGCTAGGCTTGTCGCTAAGGGTTATCGACAAGTTCAAGGGGTTGACTATGATGAGACATTCTCTCCCGTAGCAAAGCTGAAGTCCGTCCGAATCATGTTAGCAATTGCTGCATACTATGATTATGAGATATGGCAAATGGACGTCAAAACGGCATTCCTTAACGGTCATCTTAAGGAAGAACTGTATATGATGCAGCCGGAAGGTTTTGTCGATCCTAAGAATGCTGACAAGGTGTGCAAGCTCCAACGCTCGATTTATGGGCTGGTCAAAGCATCTCGGAGTTAGAACATTCGCTTTGATGAGATGATCAAAGCGTTTGGGTTTATGCAGACTTATGGAGAAGCCTGCGTTTACAAGACAGTGAGTGGGAGCTTTGTGGCAGTTCTCATATTATATGTAGATGACATACTTTTGATGGGAAATGATATAGAGCTTTTGGACAGCATTAAGGCCTACTTGAATAAGAGTTTTTCAATGAAGGACCTTGGAGAAGCTGCTTATATATTAGGCATCAAGATCTATAGAGATAGATCAAGACGCCTCATAGGTCTTTCACAAAGCACATACCTTGATAAGATATTGAAGAAGTTCAATATGGATCAGTTTAAGAAGGGGTTCTTGCCTGTGTTGCAAGGTGTGAAATTGAGCTCAGCTCAATGTCCGACCACGGCAGAAGATATAGAAGAGATGAGTGTCATCCCCTATGCCTAAGCCATAGGTTCTATTATGTATGCCATGCTGTGTACCAGACCTGATGTAAACCTTGCCGTAAGTTTGGTAGGTAGGTATCAAAGTAATCCCGGCAAGGAACACTGGACAGCGGTCAAGAATATCCTGAAGTACCTGAAAAGGACTAAGGAAATTTTTCTCGTTTATGGAGGTGACGAATATCTCGTCGTAAAGGGTCACGTCAACGCTAGCTTCGACACAGATCTGGATGACTCTAAGTCACAAACCGGATACGTGTATATTTTGAATGGTGGGGCAGTAAGCTGGTGCAGTTGCAAGCAAAGCGTTGTGGCGGGATCTACATGTGAAGCGGAGTACATGGCAGCCTCGGAGGCAGCACACGAAGCAGTCTGGGTGAAGGAGTTCATTACCGACCTAGGAGTCATACCCAATGCGTCGGGCCCGATGACTCTCTTCTGTGACAACACTGGAGCTATTTCCCTTGCCAAGGAGCCCAGGTTTCACAGGAAGACCAGGCATATCAAGCGTCGCTTCAACTCCATTCGTGAAAGTGCTCAAAATGGAGACATAGAGATTTGTAAAGTACATACGGACCTGAATGTAGCAGATCCGTTGACTAAACCTCTCCCTAGAGCAAAACATGATCAACACCAGAATTCCATGGGTGTTTGATTCATCACAATGTAACTAGATGATTGACTCTAGTGCAAGTGGGAGACTGTTGAAAATATGCCTTAGAGGCAATAATAAAATGGTTATTATTATATTTCCTTGTTCATGATAATTGTCTATTATTCATGCTTTAATTGTATTATCCGGAAATCGTAATACATGTCTGAATACATAGACCACAATGTGTCCCTAGTGAGCCTCTAGTTGACTAGCTCGTTAATCAACTGATAGTCATGGTTTCCTGGCTATGGACATGGGGATGTCATGGATAACGGGATCACATCATTAGGAGAATGTTGTGATGGACAAGACCCAATCCTAAACATAGCACAAGATCGTATAGTTCGTTTGCTAGAGTTTTTCCAATGTCAAGTATCTTTTCCTTAGACCATGAGATCGTGTAACTCCCGGATACCGTAGAAGTGCTCTGGGTGTACCAAACATCACAACGTAACTGGGTGACTATAAAGGTATACTACGGGTATCTCCAAAAGTGTCTGTTGGGTTGACACGGATCAAGACTGGGATTTGTCACTCCGTATGACGGAGAGGTATCTCTGGGCCCACTCGATAATGCATCATCATAATGAGCTCAAAGTGACCAAGTGTCTGGCCACGGGATCATGCATTATGGTACGAGTAAAGTGACTTGCCGGTAACGAGATTGAACGAGGTATTGGGATACCGACGATCGAATCTCGTTCAAGTAACGTACCGATTGACAAAGGGAATTGTATACGGGGTTGCTTGAATCCTTGACATCGTGGTTCATCCAGTGAGATCATAGAGTAGCATGTGGGAGCCAACATGGGTATCCAGATCCCGCTGTTGGTTATTGACCAGAGAGCCGTCTCGGTCATGTCTACATGTCTCCCGAACTCGTAGGGTCTACACACTTAAGGTTCGGTGACGCTAGGGTTGTAGAGATATGAATATGTAGTAACCCGAAAGTTGTTCGGAGTCCCGGATGAGATCCTGGACGTCACGAGGAGTTCCGGAATGGTCCGGAGGTGAAGAATTATATATAGGAAGTGTAGTTTCGGCCATCGGGAGAGTTTCGGGGGTCACCGGTATTGTACCGGGACCACCGAAAGGGTCCCGGGGGTCCACCGGGTGGGTCCACCCATCCCGGAGGGCCTCATGGGCCAAAGTGGGGAGGGGAACCAGCCCATAGTGGGCTGGTGCGCCCCCCTTGGCCCACCCCATGCGCCTAGGGTTGGGAACCCTAGGGTGGGGGCGCCCCACCTGGCTTGGGGGGCACTCCACCCCTTGGCCGCCGCCCCCCTAGGAGTTCCCATCTCCTAGGGCCGGCGCACCCCCTAGGGGGCCTATATAAAGGGGGGAGGGGGTAGCCACACCCTTGAGTCTTGGCGCCTCCCTCTCCCCTGCTACACCTCTCCCTCTCGTAGTATAACGGCGAAGCCCTACTGCGGTGACGCCCTGCATCCACCACCACACCGTCATGCTGCTGGATATTCATCAACCTCTCCTCCCCCCTTGCTGGATCAAGAAGGAGGAGACGTCACGCTGACCGTACGTGTGTTGAACACGGAGGTGCCGTCCGTTCGGCGCTAGGATCTCCGGTGATTTGGATCACGTCGAGTATGACTTCCTCATCCCCGTCCTTGAACGCTTCCGTGCGTGATCTACAAAGGTATGTAGATGCAATCCGATCACTCGTTGCTAGATGAACTCATAGATGGATCTTGGTGAAACCGTAGGAAAATTTTTGTTTTCTACAACGTTCCCCAACAAACTAAGTAAGAGGGCCTACAGACCAATCAACCTATGTTAGCTCTATGAAACGTGTAGCTCATTCAGAGGTTGACATTGATCCAGGTCTGTAGACAAACAACATATTTGTCTTTAACTCCGCATAGAAGCAAGGATATGCCCTCTTTGAAGCATCTCCTCCAAGAAGTGACTGAAGGGTTGGCGTTCTTGAAGATTTTTCCATTACATTGCAACCAAATATGCTAGCCTCCAAGAATAAGAAATTCAAGGCTAATTTCTGTATGCAGAGTTTTCAAAAGAAGCAAAAAATCATCATAAACCAAAGTACCTCAAAGGTGTGCCAACAATTGGAGATTGATTTTCTATAGCTTACCATGAAGGAAATATGCCCTAGAGGCAATAATAAAGTTATTATTTTATATTTCCTTATATCATGATAAATGTTTATTATTCATGCTAGAATTGTATTAACTGGAAACTTGATACATGTGTGGATACATAGACAAAACACCGTGTCCCTAGTAAGCCTCTACTAGACTAGCTCATTAATCAAAGATGGTTAAATTTTCTAACCATAGACATGTGTTGTCATTTGATGAACGAGGTCACAACATTAGGAGAGTGATGTGATGGACAAGACCCATCCGTTAGCTTAGCATATTGATCATTCAGTTTTATTGCTATTGCTTTCTTCATGTCAAATACATATTCCTTAGACTATGAGATTATGCAACTCCCGGATACTGGAGGAATACCTTGTGTGCTATCAAACGTCACAACATAACTGGGTGATTATAAAGATGCTCTACAGGTATCTCCGAAGGTGTTTGTTGGGTTGGCATAGATCGAGATTAGGATTTGCCACTCTGAGTATCGGAGATGTATCTCTAGGCCCTCACATCATAAGAAGCCTTGCAAACAAAGTGACTAATGAGTTAGTTACAAAGATGATGTATTAAGGAATGAGTAAAGAGACTTGCAGGTAACGGGATTGAACTAGGTATGTGGATACCGACGATCGAATCTCGGGCAAGTAACATACTGATGGACAAAGGGAATAACATATGTTGTCATAATGGTTCGACCGATAAAGATTTTCGTAGAATATGTAGGAGCCAAGTAGGATTCTTCCAAGTAGGATTCCTCCTACTTGGACGCCTCCTATGGCAGCTCCTCCCTCCCTCCCACCTATATATATGAGGAGGGGGGCGTCTAGCACACAACAGACAATTGCCTAGCTGTGTGCGACGCCCCCTCCACAGTTTACACCCTCGGTCATATCTTTATAGTGCTTAGGCGAAGCCCTGCGAGGATCACTTCACCATCACCATCACCATGCCATCGTGCTGACCGAACTCATCTACTACCTCGACGTCTTGCTGGATCAAGAAGGCGAGGGACGTCACCGAGCTGAACGTGTGCAGAACTCAGAGATGCCGTGTGTTCGGTACTTGATCGGTCGGAGCTAGAAGAAGTTCGACTACATCAACCACGTTGTCAAACGCTTCCGCTTTCGGTCTACGAGGGTACGTAGGCACACCCTCCCCCTCTCGCTGCTATGCATCTCCTAGATAGATCTTGCGTGAGCGTAGGAATTTTTTTGAAATTACATGCTACGTTTCCCAACATACCACATATGCCAGGTGGCAACTGAAGATATAGTTACAATGCCAAAGAAGATGCAAGATGGTTTCTTCAGCAAGTTGGTTAAAAAAACTTTCTCTTCACTATAGCTCCAGTATTGAGTTAAGGAATATCATTACTGGTATCTTCAACCAAAGAAAATTGGAATGCGGAGAGCTGCAAAGACCCCTATAATAATTCAGTAGATAAGCTTTTAGATGGTCGCGACCCACGATGAATTCCTCATCTTGTTTCCCGAACTAGGCTTTCGCCCTACTTTTTTTAGAAAAGGAGTGACCTCTGACATCTGCATTTGGGCGATGCATACGTCCACTTTATTAATTATTTTCATAAGACTTTACAAAGTCATATAATAGCAAAACTAAAGCCACCGTCTAAGCAACAACTGTCGCTACACCTATCCAATTGATGAAAAGGCACTGATAGCCTGGGCCTAATACCAACAGACATCGCAACCAAACCTAAACATCTGAGACCTGAGGTCCCAACCAGGACGCCTGCCTGGTATGGGGCACCTACCAGTCCGGCACACTCCTCAACCAGGAGTCCAGGACGCCTACCGGGTATGAGGCCGCCGCAGCCACCTGCCACGAGTCCATCTTCAGAGCTGTACTGTTGCATCTATCGTGTCAGGTCTCTCTGCCATCAACGCTACCATGACGCCAGACAACGTCGCCCTCCTGCGCGAGTCCATCCTCCCACATCGAACTCCGAATCTGCACTACGTCACACCGTCAAGATCCGTCTCCATCAATGTATGGATGAAGCACCGCTCCACCAAAGAAATCGTCCGCTGGTCCCGTGAAGCAAGGCGCAACACCAAGTAGAAGGCCGAAGCGCACTGCCACCAGCATCCCCGCCACCAAGAGCTGTTCCCAGCTGCCGACTTCAAGAAGGAACACGACACCAGGGTTCTGTCGACACCCAGAACAGGGGAACAAAAGCTTTCGTCATAGCTCGAGGAGGAGGCGGAAGGGAGAGGATCCACCCCAAAGCCTCCAGGAAGGGGATCGGCGCCAAAGGCGTCAACTTTGGGGAGGCCAGTGTGCCAGCCAGGGGTTTCCCCCGAAACCTCACCCGCACGCCAGATCCGCCAGTCCAGCAACCGGCGCCAGCACGGATCGGGACAGATCGGAGCAGGGGCGGATCTTTTACATGAAGCCATGACGGATTGCGAGGAGCCGCCACTGTGCCAGCGTCCGCAGCCCCCACGCCGCCCGCGCGGCTGTGGGAGGCTGCCCACCAGAGCCTGCCGGCGCAGCCCGCCGGCTGCACCGCGCCCACCGGCCGGGGCCGCCGCCCCGGGGAACCAAGGCCCTCCACCGGAGAGGAAGCGCCAGATCCCGCCGCCACCATCATTGGGGCCGAGCACCCGCGCCTCGGAGGCCCTCAGGCGGCGGCGGAGGGAGGGGAGGAGAAGGGGAAACGCGGCGGCGACGCCAGGGCTGGCCCCCGAGTCACCTCAGAGGAGGCGACGCGGGGGGAGGCGACTTGTGCCTTTAAAATTGAGGGAGAATTTCACTTCCCCGGCCTCTGCACCAACTAGGGATGCATACGACCATTTTAGTATGAGTACCAAGATAAACATGATCCTCAGAATTTTTTAAATGAGTATCAAGATATTTTTTGATGAGTGGTTCCACCATACACCAAACTTGTTTCTCAATAAATGGGGGAAAACCCCTGTGCATCACCTGTCAATTATAGGAATTGAACTCAGGTCGTTAGGCTGCACAACCGCATGCCCAACCACTGAGCCAAGGCTCTCGATAAAGCAAACATCCATACAGACCAGCCTAGGAACATAAGCGTAGGAAAGCAAGAAGAAACAAAAAAGCCACCTAGTGGCAAGCTAAGAAGACAACGAGCGGGTGGAGATCCATCGCGCAGAAGCCAGGAGAGCGTCCAGGCGGTCGCGGTCTCGCTGCCTAGCGAGCGGGTGTCAGTGCTACAAGAAGGCTTTTAGATGGTCGCGACCCACAATGAACTCCCCCATCTCTTTCAAGCTGACAGTTTCTCCTTCTCGATGTTTTCCATCTGCAATCAAATGAAATAAACCTTGAAGTTGTAGACAAAAGCTAAATCAAACCCTGGATTTTAAATCCCAGAAATTGGCACTCTGAACTTGTAATCCCGGTCTATTTTAGACTCTAGACCTGTTTGGCACACCGGGAATACAACATCCCCGGCCGGGATGACCAACTACTCTCACGGACAAGAATTTGGGCCAGCCCACTATAACACAACAAGAATTCATGAAATTTAAAAAATGTTCACACATTTCTAAAATTGTTCAAAAGTTTAAAAAAATGTTCCTGTTTTATATTTTTGGCACGAATTCAATTCATTTTGTGTTTCTCAAAAAAATATTTGGAATTCTGAAATTCTGTTCACATTATAAAAAACTGTTCGGAAAAATGTTAAGAATTACAACAGTTTTTCACAAGCTATGAATTTTTTTCGGATTTATAGAATTGTGTCGCATTTGTTGAATAACTTTTTTGGAATTTCATAAATTATCTCATAAATAATATTTTTTAAAAATGTTTCGGATTGTTGGCTGCGGACTCGACTGGGCCGGCCCACCAGACATAAAGTGATTTTTTTTCTTATCACGCGCCATAAAAATTCCTTCTTTCTTTTTCTTAACACGGGACATAATAAAATCCGTAAGACAAAAACATGCCATGGAGTCGAACTTTGGACCTAGCAGGGTTGACATGATTTTGCTAGCCACTACAACAGACAACTATGACTTACATAATAAGTGGCCGAAAATATTTAATCAGAAACAAAAGTGTCAAACTTAGAAAACTTTTTTAGGGGCAAACAAGTATTGAACACGTATTTATTTGTGAAATCTTCGAATGTTATAAAGTGCGTTTTGGAAAATTTTGAATACTTTTAAAAAACCAACAACTTCCGAAAAGAGAACACATTTTGAAACATAAACATTTTCTTAAACCTTAAAAAAAATTTAAAGTGCAGACACTTTTTGAAACATAAAAATTTTCTGAAACCTGAACAAAATTTTAAAGTGCCACTTTTTCTACAATGTAAAAAAATGTTTACGTGTTGTAAAAAATGTATCATAACCTTAACAGCATATACGTGACATGTGTTTTGAAAAAAGTGCATGCAAATTTTAAAATATTGAACCATGTAAAAGAGTGTTCGTGTAGTTTTATAAAATGTTTATAGACAATAAGAAAATGTAAAACAGGTATTTGTAAAAATATTACCATGTACTGAAAAAAGTTTTGAAAACATTTAATTTAAAAATCTCCATAATGTATGTGTGCGTTAAAAATGTATATTGGGTATTGATTAAAATTAGACATGAGTAAAAATGAAAAAAGAAAAGAAAATGTAAAAGAAAAACACTAAGAAACAACAAATTAGTGTGCGCACATGAGCGACTACGCTACTGGGCCGGCCCAATTCAGCAAATACCGGCGAAGTCCTCTCAATGTTTAAAATAGACCGGGATTAAAGAGTTTGGTGTGCTGATTTCAGGGATTAAGAGTTTGGGAATTGATTTAGCTTTCGCCTATAAATTCAAGGTTTGTTTTAGACTTTTTCCTATTATTAACACCTCCAGTTACTTTTGCCCGTCAAGTCCATTTGGTTTCTTCCTCGCGCAAAACAAACACCTGAATGCAAATGATTTCTTCGTGTGACGAATAAGATTAACCGCAGATTCGCCGCACCAAAAATCTCTTTTCAGATCAATCACCTCCCATTGCCCGTCCAAACACCACCACCACCACAATCCTACATTGTTCACGAGATCGACATTGCGGGGCTTCTGGTTCACGGCCTAGGCATTCCGCTCCCAGATCAAAATCAAGATGTGTGTGCGCAATAAAATAGTAACAACACACGACATTGTTCCTTGTGTACTCCTACGGCAATCCTCGCCGACCCCCTACCTCACCTCACCTCGCACGGCCAGCACATTTCTTGCAGTGAACGGACACATGCCTTGCCACTCACATCACTCACTCCTACTGCTACTACTCCGGTGTCTCTCCGGTGCCCACCTGTTATAAATACCACCCACATCTTTTGTCTATTCAGCATCCAACTTCACCTCGAGCAGGGCGAGTAAAGGAGCCGCAGAGAAAGGAGTGAAGAGAGGCAGGCCCCAGGCCATAATTCTCACTCTCAGCAGCCAAATCAAGGACAGGCAGGCGCAGAGCGGAGGACCAAGCTCGCAATGGGCATGGGCATGGCTTCTCCCTTGCTTTCCTGCGCCATCATGGCGCTCCTCGCCTCCGTCCTGCCCCCGCCGTCCGTCGCCGGCGACCCCGACCTGCTCCAGGACATCTGCGTCGCTGACCTCTCTTCCGGTAAGCCGCCACGGCCTGATTCCGTGCGTGCTCTCTGCTGCTCACAGATCAGAAAGATGGTGCAAATTAATCACGTCTTCGACTTGTGTACAGGGGTGAAGGTGAATGGGTTCGCGTGCAAGGCCACGGTGACCGAGGACGACTTCTACTTCAAGGGGCTGGGCGCCGCCGGCAACACCAGCACCACCTACGGCTCCGTGGTGACCGGCGCCAACGTGGAGAAGGTGCCCGGGCTCAACACCCTGGGCGTCTCCATGGCGCGCATCGACTACGCGCCGGGCGGGCTCAACGCGCCGCACACCCACCCGCGCGCCACCGAGATGGTCTTCGTCCTCCAGGGCGCCCTCGACGTCGGCTTCATAACCACCGCCAACAAGCTCGTCTCCAAGACCATCGCCGCCGGCGACGTCTTCGTGTTCCCGCGCGGCCTGGTCCATTTCCAGAAGAACAACGGCGCCGGCCCCGCCTCCGTCATCTCCGCCTTCAACAGCCAGTTCCCCGGCACGCAGTCGCTCGCCATGACGCTCTTCGCGGCCACGCCGCCGGTGCCCGACCACGTGCTCACCACGGCGTTCCAGGTCGGCACCAAGGAGGTGGACAAGATCAGGTCCAGGCTCGCCCCGAAAAAGGCCTGACTAAACAATGCTTACGTACTCCTAAGATGTTTCTTCCGAGTGACATGATTCAGTTCCTGATTTGTGCTATTTCTACTCACTTTTACTCACCTGCGTTGTTTTCTTGATTTGTTGGATCCTCATTGTGTAATGCTGCCCTGAAGTAGCAAGTACAAAAGCTGGTAGGTCTGTGCTGCTTGTAATAATCAGACCAAGTCATTTGTTGGTTCTAAATCTAATCATTCCACCATTATGGTTGCAGCAGCTTCACAACTCAAGAACCGTCCCCTCTTTGTACTTTTTATTGATTATATTCTTTGCTTCTGCGTTGGAGTATGATAACTCCGACAACAGAAAAGAACCTTTGTGGCCCTGCAAACATCCGAATGAGTAATCCGACGACCAACATAAAGAACCACCGATGCCACATGAGAGCATCTCCGATAGAACACGTAGATGCAAAAATACCTAACTTTTGCATCTCCGAGGGCCAAAAATACCTCTCCAAACAGATAGTGTAGATGATTTTTTTTTTTACATCTTTGCCTCCCGAAGATGTAAACTATAACATCCCTCGGTGTAAATTTGCATCTCCACCTACAGAAGATGTAAAATCGCGACCGTCCGCCAACTGCCCAACTGCCCTTCCTTTCCCTTCCGGGCGACCAGCCGCCACCCGCCCGACTCCACCACCGGCCAAATCCGCACCA
>NC_041380.1:74935139-75012083 GCF_002162155.2 Triticum dicoccoides | reverse complement strand
GCCACCTGCCTCATCGTTGAACGAAGCTTCTCTCGCGGTTGTGGCTGGCCTAAACGCCTTCCCCGGCGAGGTCTACGATGGGCTAAGCTTCTTCCTAGCCTAGACCCCCCGCCGGAGTTAGTGGAGGCGCGCCACTCCGCCCACCCGACGGCCGCAAGGCTCGGCCATTCTTCCGGTCGTGCGAAGCCGCCCGCAGGCCGCACCGAGCTCCCGACTTCTTCTTTGCCGACGTGCGGCCATCTCCTCTGTCGTGCAGTTGCCGCCGCCCGCACCCGCCACCGCCGACGGCTGCGCAACCCGCAGCCGGCCAATTTCGTCCATCACACAAGCAAGGTATCCGACCAAATTCCCGAAGGTAAGAAAACGATGAAACTTGACGGGTTTTTTGTTGGGGATGGAAAGTTAGTTTGACGGTGATTTTCTGCATTGTAGATGAGCTCGTGTGACTCCTTTTTCGTGGATGATTCCTCGTCGGATGAGGAATTTGATTTGAATGAAGAAGAGGACATTGCAATGCTAGTGGCAATGCACAAGGGGAAGAAGCCGAAGCACAGTGGTTCCGTGTATGGCCGTGCGTTCATTCGGAGAGAACGGGTTCATGCGCACAAGAGGTTGATGCGCAACTACTTCGGTTCACCACATGTTTTTCCGGAGAGGTACTTCCGACGCCGGTTCAGAATGTCCAAAGACTTTTTCATCCACATTTGCAATTCCGTGAAGCAGCATGATCGATCCTTCGAGCGGAGGAGGAATTGTTCAGGGTTGCTTGGACATAGTACCAAACAGAAGGTCACTGCCGCATTGCCCGATGGCCTACGGTTGTCGGAGTAAATAGCCATGGGTAGCCTAGCCGGCTTCCTCTGGCCCTTCTGAAAACGTTACGAGCCCGCCCGGCTTTCAAGAATCCAAGACATGGGGCCGCCTTCCCCTAGCTGGCTGCAACCCAGGCCGGCTTTCGGAAGGCGGTCCGACTTTAGCCCTCATGAGAAGGCCGACTCCAAGAAGCCGGCCATGAGAAGGCCGACTCCAAGAAGCCGGCTCCCTATAAAGCGATCAAGACCGTACCCACAAAGTTTGCACCCATCTAACGGCGGTGCGACGGAGCATGGCTACAGTAAAGCCTGCCACCCCCGAATCCCGGAGCACGCCTGGCATGGTGCGCCGTACGGGCTAGGCACGACCCGTCCGGCGTGGCACTGTTGCCATGTTGACCCTGGCATCACCCATGACGGGCCGCCAGCGTGGCCCACAGACGGTGGGCCCCTTTGAGCAGAGAGACGCCCGAAGGCGCCCACACCTCCAACTAGTCGGCCCAAGACAGAGCTGGCTCCCCGCAGCCGGCTTGCCGCCTTCCTCGAAGAGGACGCCCCATTAAGGAGACAAGACACGGTAAGACTACAACAATCGCCTGACAGGCGGCGGTACTGTAGCCACGCTTACCACGATGAAGCCCACGTCAGCAAGATAGAGCCACAGTAACCAGCCGCCGACCAGGCCCTGGACAGTGGGGCTTGCCTGTCGACCAAGGGGCCGGCAGCCGGCGGGACCCACCAGTCGGCGGGCCCCAGCAGTCGGCGCAGAAGCCGGCGAGCGCAGTCATAGACGGCTGGGCCCCGTGCCCAGTCGGATTACCATTGTACCCCGGGGGTAGGCCTATATAAACCCCCCGGAGCACCCATGCAAAGGGTTCGACCCCCCGCTAGTTCTAGACACCACACAGGGAGTAGAAGCGGGCGAGCCGTGCCCTTCTTCCTCCTCCCCCCAAACAGCTCGAGGAGCATTTTGTAGCTACTTGATTCATCTAGTGAGCATGCGGAGACCTCGCAGAGCAGCAGTAGGGGTGTTATCTCCACGGAGAGCCCCGAAGCTGGGTAAGATCCGCCGGCGTGCACGTCTTCGCCTTATCCCGTTTCCAGGCACCGGCGATGTCTTACTGGCTTCCACAATGATAAGCCACCCATTGGCATATGTCGCACCTACCACCCGACATTTGGCGCCCACCGTGGGGCCAGGTGCACCATCGTTCGGAGACCTGTTCTGGACGGGAACCTTATTCCTCCCCCGCGAGCGTAGCCAGCTTGGCACGCCCGATGGCGCTTGCCACGACGCGCTGCAAGGCGTCACCAGCATCTGCGCGGCAAGCGGCCTCGCCGATCTCCTCGACGAAACTCTCACCTCTGACGAGCTCGCCACCGATGCGGGCACCGACCACCTCGCCAACCTTCTCGGCCAGCTCCATGTCTCCAGCGAGCCCGCTGCGGACCTGAAGTCGGTTGGCTCCACCGACCCGATGCCTGTCGACTCCGACACGGCCTCCTATGACACCTTCCCCACCAACGTCGCGATCTACAACGACCCGCTTCCTCGAGCCGACGGCTGCGATGCTGTCACCGCCGAAGTGATGGTTGTCGGCCACAGCGGCCTGGCCGACGAGAGCGCCCACGACGCCTCGCGCACGGCGGCCCACGACTTGTCTGCTCCCCTCTCGGCTAATGCCGACGACGAAGCACTGGAGGCACGCCGCCTCGCCCTCCTCGCAGAGGGCCGGAGGCTCGCCTTCGTAAGACGCCTCACTGAGGCCTACCAGCGTGAAGCTGACCGCGCCGCCTTCGGCACGCCGGCCCCGGGCGGGCCAAGCCGGGCCGGCCTTGTCAAGCAACGCGGCGCCGTCATCGCTGACACGCTGGGAGTCGACCGCTCGGTCTATGCCACTCCGCTCGAGAACTTGCGTGCCGCCCAGGCGGCTGTAGACGAGTTGGACGGCTTGGAGGCCGAAGACCTGCCCCACATGACCCGGCGCATCCAGCAATTGATTGACGCAGCCGCGCAGCGACACGAAGCCGACGCCCGCGCGGAAAGCCCTCCCCCGCGCCGAGAACACGGCGCGACGTCCCGGACACCGACTACGAGCAATACCCGCGCGCGACGCGAGAAGCAGCCGGCTGCCAGCCGCAGCCGGACCCGGATCTCCATTGAGCGAGACGCGGACGGTCATCCCCGAGCCATGGAATGGCGGGGCGACCTGCCTCCGCCTTCGCCCCGTGGAGAGAGATATCCCGCCTCGCTACCAGTGGCGCACCCGACTCTCAGCGGCCGGCTAGGCCGCCGCGAAGGAATCGGCGAGAACAACGCCCGCCATCGGATCGACCGCCTGGCGCGATCCCTGGCATTGGAAGAAGAAGATGATGTCGGCCCGCCTTGTTTCGGCCCCCGCATCCGCGACGAGCCCTTTCCCAAAGGGTTCTCGCTCCCAAGAGACACGCCCAAGTACAACGGCTCCGTGAAGCCAGAAGATTGGTTGATCGACTACTCCACGGCGGTTAGCATAGCCAACGGTAACCGGCGCGTCGCCATAAAGTACGTGCCCCTCATGCTGCAAGGCACGGCACGGACCTGGCTCAACAGCCTCAAGCCGCGTAGCATCAACAGTTGGCTAGACTTCACAGAAGCCTTCATCCACAACTTCACCAGCACCTACAAGCGGGCTCCCAAGCCCAGACAGCTCTCCTTGTGCGTACAAGGCCCTGCCGAGTCCACTCGCGACTACCTCACGCGTTGGGCCGAGCTCCGCAACTCCTGTGAAGGGGTGCACGAGGTGCAAGCCATAGAATACTTCACAGCCGGATGCCGAGAAGGCACCCTCCTCAAGCACAAGCTCCTCTGCGACGAGCCGGCTATCCTCGACGAACTTCTGGACATAGCGGACAAGTACGCCACCGCCGACTCCTCGATGAAGACCGAGCTTCGGGTAGACGCGTCCGGAAAGGTACTCAACCCGGCGCCCAAGACGCCGGCTGGGGATTCCGACCGACACCCCAACTCAAACGACCACAAGCGCAAGGGCCCCGCGCCGCCTCCCGCCAGCCGGCAGGTGGCCACGGTCGAGGATGCGCCGCCTGAAGAACGACCGGCGCCCAAGAAGCCCAAGGGCGGCAGGCTGGCTTGGTAGCCCGCCTTCTCCTACGAGCAAATCCTCGACGCCCCTTGCAAGTTCCACAGCGGCGCGAAGCCATCCAACCACACGACCCGGAAGTGCCATTGGCTCACCCGAATCTCTAAGGGCGAGGGGCTCGTGCCGCCTCCGCCTGCCGGCCCGCCGCCTCCGCCTCCGCCGCCTCCGGCCGCTCGGCCCGCAGTCGGAGCCATGCATGACGAGTTCCCTGACGAGCAAGCAACCTACATCATCTTTACGAGCCAGCCCGAAGACCGGCGTAGCAAACGCCAAGAGCGCCAGGAAGTTAGCATGGTCACTGCCAGCCCCGCTGGACACATGCATTGGTCAGAAAAGCCCATCAGCTGGAGCCGGGCCGACCATCCGGAGGTGATGCCGTCTCTCGGCTCTTATGCCTTGGTCCTGGAAGCCACCCTCGCAATGGACAGACGCGCCGCCCGCTTCTCTCGTGTGTTGATAGACGGCGGGAGCAGCATCAACATCCTGTACCGTGACACCCTGGAGAAGCTAAACGTCAAGACAAAGCAGCTCACGCCCACTCGGACAGTGTTCCACGGCATCGTACCCGGCCTGTCCTGCGCCCCCATTGGCAAAATCAAGATTGATGTACTTTTTGGGGACAAGGAGCATTTCCGCCGGGAAGCGATCTGGTTTGAAGTGGTGGACCTGGAGAGCCCTTACCATGCATTGCTGGGCCGACCTGCCTTGGCCAAATTCATGGCAGTTCCCCACTATGCATACCTCAAGATGAAGATACCAAGTACCAAAGGCGTCATCACCGTAGCCGGTGATTACAAGAAGTCCTCCGAGTGCGCAGCGGCCAGCAGCCGGCTGGCCGAGTCCCTTGTGATTGCCGAAGAGAAGAAGATGTTGGACCGAGTCGTGGCCATAGCCGGCAAACAGTCGGCCGTGTCCCCCGACCCGAAGGAGCATGACACCCAAGGATCTTTCCAGCCGGCCAAGGAGACGAAGAAGATACCTCTTGACCCCGAGCATCCAGAGAGGTTTGCCGTCATCGGGGCAAACCTGAACATCAAATAGGAAGGCGAGCTCGCCGATTTCCTCCGTGAGAATCGGGACATCTTTGCATGGTCCCCCAAGGACATGCCGGGTGTTCCGAGGAAATTCGCCGAGCACAAACTACACGTTCGAGAAGACGCAAAGCCAGTCAGACAACCCCTTCGCTGATTGTCGGAGGAGAAGCACAGGATTGTAGGGGAGGAGATAGCCCGGCTCTTGGCGGCCGGCTTCATCATGGAAGTTTTCTTTCCAGAGTGGCTCGCCAACCCGGTCCTTGTGCTAAAGAAGAACAACAAGTGGCGCATGTGTATAGACTACACGAGCCTCAACAAGGCCTGCCCCAAAGATCCTTTTGCCCTGCCAAGGATTGACCAAGTGATAGACTCCACAGCCGGATGCGAGCTGTTGAGTTTTTTGGATGCTTACTCTGGATATCATCAGATAAAGCTAGACCCGGACGACCGCCTGAAGACCGCCTTCATCACGCCATTTGGAGCCTTCTGCTACCTGACTATGACATTCGGCTTGAGAAATGCCGGTGCCACTTTTCAGCGTTGCATGTAGAAGTGCCTCCTCAAGCAACTCGGCAGAAACACTCACGTATACGTGGACGACATCATGGTGAAGACGGAGAAGCGCGGCACCTTGCTGGAAGACCTCAAGGAAACGTTTGAGAACTTACGCCGGTTCCAAATCAAGCTCAACCCCGAGAAATGCGTGTTTGGAGTGCCAGCCGGCCAGCTCCTAGGCTTCCTGGTCTCCGAATGCGGCATCGAATGCAACCCGGTGAAGATCAAGGCCATCGAGAGAATGGCGATCCCCACTAAGCTTCGAGACATTCAGAAGTTCATCGGGTGCTTAGCCTCCTTGAACCGCTTCATCAGCCGGCTCGGAGAGAAAGCTCTCCCTCTCTACCGCCTCATGAAGAAGAGCACTCACTTCGAGTGGAGCGACCATGCCGACCAAGCTTTTCACGAGCTGAAGAAGATGCTGGCCACGCCGCCTGTCCTCGCGGCGCCGACTGAGAAAGAGCCCATGCTCCTCTACATCGCTGCAACCAGCCGGGTAGTCAGCACCGTCATCATAGTCCAGCGCCCAGAAGAAGGCCGAGCCCAGCCGGTCCAGAGGCCGGTGTATTATTTGAGCGAGGTGCTGTCCGCTTCAAAGCAGAACTACCCGCACTACCAAAAGATGTGTTATGGCGTGTACTTCACCGCCAAGAAGCTGAAGCCCTACTTTCAAGAGCATCCCGTCACGGTCGTATGCACTGCCCCGCTAGCCGAGATCATAGGCAGCCGGGACGCATCCGGCCGGGTGGCGAAATGGGCCATCGAGCTGGCCCCGTACACGATCTTCTACCAGCCCCGCACTGCCATCAAGTCCCAAGCACTGGCCGACTTCCTCGTCGACTGGGCCAAGACCCAGTACCTGCCGCCGGCTCCCGACTCCCCCCATTGGCGCATGCACTTCGACGGGTCCAAGATGCACACCGGCTTGGGAGCCGGTGTCGTCCTTACCTCTCTGAAAGGCGACAAGCTCAGATACACGCTACAGATCCACTTTGCTACCTCCAACAATGTGGCCGAGTACGAGGCGCTTATACATGTGCTCCGGCTTGCCAAAGAACTTGGCATTCGCCGGATCCTATGTTATGGCGACTCGGACCTGGTAGTCCAGCAATCATCCGGCGACTGGGACGCCAAGGACGCGAATATGGCGAGCTACCGCTTCCTGGTCCAACAACTCAGCGGATACTTTGAAGGATGCGAGTTCCTCCACGTACCGCGAGCCGACAACGAGCCAGTCGATGCCTTGGCTCGAATAGGCTCCACTCGGCAAGCAATTCCAACCGGCGTCACTCTACAACGCCTCCTCAAGCCGTCTATCAAGCCGTCTCCGGAATTCGATTCCATCTTCGTGCCGCCTGACCCCGATGCGGCCGGGTCCGGCTCGAAGAATCAAGTAGCCGACCCCAAGACCCCCGTAGCCGGCCCGGCAACTTCGGCAGCCGGCTCGGGGACTTCGGCAGTAGGCTCGGGGACTGCCACGACCGGCTCGGGGACTGCGGTAGCCGGCCCGGGGACTGCACCAGCACTACAGCCGGCGGCCGACTCCAGCACCTCATGCCTAGCCCACCCACCCTGGTGGCAGTAGCCACTTTGGCAGTAGAAGAAGTCGCAGCTCCATCATGGGCTCAGTCCATCCTCAACTTCCTAGTAAACCAAGACCTGCCGGCTAACGAAACAGAAGCAAGACAAGTCCAGCGTCGAGCCGGAGCGTACACAATCGTCAACAGAGAACTACTCAAGCGCAGCATCACTGGAATCCTCCAACGGTGCGTCGAGCAAGAGAAGGGCATTGCAATCCTCACAAACATTCACCAAAGAGAATGCGGCCACCATGCGGCCTCAAGATCACTTGTCGCCAAAGCCTTCCGCCATGGTTTCTTCTGGCCGACTGCTTTGGATGACGCCAAAGAATTAGTCAAACATTGCAAGGGATGCCAACTCTTCAGCTCCAAGCAACACATGCCGGCTTCGGCACTCAAGACCATTCCCCTCACTTGGCCCTTTGCCGTTTGGGGACTGGACATGGTGGGCCCATTCAAGACGGCGCGCGGCGGCATGACGCATTTGCTCGTCGGCGTGGACAAATTCACCAAGTGGATTGAGGCAAAGCCGGTCAAGAAGCTGAATGGGCCGACTGTCGTGACATTCATCGCAGACATAACAACTCGGTACGGCGTGCCGCACAGCATCATCACCGACAATGGCACGAATTTTGCCAAAGGAGCCTTGGCACGTTTCTGCGCAGCCCAAGGTATCTGGCTGGACTTAGCATCCGTCGCCCACCCGCAGTCAAACGGCCAGGTCGAGCGAGCCAACGGCCTCATCCTCTCCGGCATCAAGCCCCGACTGGTTGTACCTCTGGAGTGCTCAGCCGGCTGTTGGCTCGATGAGCTGCCGGCTGTCCTCTGGAGTCTGCACACTACACCAAACAAGTCAACCGGCTTCACCCCTTTCTTCCTTGTGTATGGTGCCGAGGCGGTCATCCCAACTGACATCGAGTTCGACTCGCCTCGGGTAACCATGTACACGGAAGCGGAGGCCAAGGAAGCACGAGAAGACGGGGTCGACCTGCTGGAAGAAAGCCGGCTGTTAGCCCTCAGCCGGTCTGCAATCTACCAGCAGGGTTTGCGCCGCTACCACAGCCGGAAGGTCAGGCCAAGATCTTTCCAAGAGGGCGATCTTGTGCTCCGGCTGATCCAGCGAACAGCCGGCCAAGCTCTCAGCCCCTTGGGAAGGCCCCTTCGTCATCAGCAGAGCTCTAGGCAACGACTCCTACTACATGATCGACGCACAGAAGCCGAAGGCGCGCAAGAGAGACGACTCCGGCAAGGAGTCGGAACGACCATGGAACGCCAACCTCCTCCGAAGATTTTACAGTTGAAATGCAGTATGTACCGAGCTAACTTTTGTATTAAGTACAAGACAATAGGCTTCCCGAGGAGGGCTCGGGGACTGCCATCCCTTATTTATAAATGAAAAGTATCATGCTTATGACCTTGTCGTATCATTTACTTATTCCGTCCGGCACCGAGTTCGACTAGTCGGTTGAGGGACTGGCCGACTGGAGTTATGTTAGAAGTCCTACCCGCAGTCAGACAAGTAGTGTGTCGGCTCTCAAGCCTTCTCCTGCCAAAAGTCGCAGTTCGAAAAACCGGCTGTCCGGCTGGCAAGAGTTAAAGGTAGGAACGGGCGCCCACACGAAAAACGGCTAGGGACTAACGGACTAATATAACAAAAGCCGTTTTTTCTCACACCGCCGACTGGCTACCAGAGTAGCCGGCTGGCCGGTTTCCATTCACTTCACTTTAATCCAAGAAAGCTCAAGTACTTGCCTCCCCAAAGAGGGAAGGCGGCAAAGGAAAAAGCCTAAGGATAAAAAAGCATACGCGAATGGAAAGCAAACATACACATGATAATATTTACATAAAAAGACCTCCGAGAGGTCAGCATTCAACATAGTTTGGATACACCCCCAGTGGGTGGAACTGCGAAAACTTAACAAAGATTGTTCAAAGACAACAAGGCAGGAAAGATAAAGACGACAGGTCAAGCTGGCGGAGCGGCCGACGAGCCAGACTGGTTGGCGGAGACGATCGTGCCGGCTGAAGGAGTGGCCGGCTGGCGAACTTCGGCTTTGTCGCTGCCTCCCGCAGAGGGCGCGCTTCCACGCGCCTCGTTGCTGGAGGCGCGGTCGGCCTGAGGTCGGCCGGTTGTTCCACCAGCCGGCTCGACGTCTTCGCCGTCCTTCTCTTCGTCATCCTCGCCTTCGTCGCTGGAGGCAATCTCCTCCGCCGATTCCTCGCCCACCGCCGGGTTCAGCCCGAACCACTCCTCCGGCTGAGCAACACCGTCATCATCGATTTCAGGTGCGAAAATGCTGATGTCGGTGCACTCGGCGATCGTCGAAGCTCACTGGGCGATAGCCGGCCTCACCTCCTCCAGCTCCGCGTCGGCCTCCATCCGCCAAGTGCGCAGCTGGTCCAGGCTCAGCCCTGGGTACCAAGCCCGAACGAATTCCAACGCCCGCCCGGCTCCGAGGCGGGCCGCTGATGCTTTCCAAGCCTCGAAGCGACCAACTGCGACTTCCAGCCAGTCGGCAGTTCGACTTGGGGTGCGGGGGATCGTCTCGCCGGGCCAGTGGGCGGCCAACACTTGCGCCCCGGCACGTTGGAGCCGGCGAAGCATCCGATGAGCCGGCTGCAACCGTGCCTGGACAGCCAGGAGCTGCTCCTCAAGGGTCCGGTTTGCATCCGGCGCAATGTTGGCCCCCGCTTGACGGCGCGCCTCGCGATGGGCCTCAATGCTTTGGGCGGCGAAGGCGGAGTAGCCGGGGAAGTAGTCTGCACCAAAAACAAGCAACAGCTCAAGATAAGTCAAAAAAACCGAGGCGGCAAGGGGCAAGAGAAGGGCTAAGAAGGCAACTTACCGTCGATCAAGTCCTCGATCCGGCCGAAGCCTTCGTCCAGGGCTCGCCGGGTCTCAGACCAGCTCGCCGCCACGATCTCATACTCCGCCATCAAGGCGGCTTCGCTTTCCCGCGCCGCCTGCAGGGCCGCTTTGTGGCTCTCCTCTTGGTCGGCCAGCTTCTTGGCTAGGCGATCCCGTTCCTGGACCAAGGCGGTGCACTCGGCCTCCTTAGTATGAAGGGCGGCCTTCGCTTCACCGAGCTCCTTCCTCAAGTCGGCGTTGGCCCTTGAAGACAAGGAAAAAGAAAAACCAATAAGAAAGAGTCGTCAAGAAAGATCCGACCCGACTGCGTAGCAGTCGGCCCGAATCTTGGGGACTACACCCAGTGGGTGCGCTGACGCGCCCCCACAGGAGACAGACAAGATTGAGTACTTACTTCGGCTGTCGGCCAGGTCGTCGGTCCTCCGGCTCAGCTCCCGAGCCTGGGAGTTGAAGGCGGCAGCACGAAGGTTGTGATATTCCTGAAGGTTCAGAAAAAGTAAGGTAGTCGTCGAGAAAGATCCGACCCGGCTGCGCAGCAGTCGGCCCGAATCTCGGGGACTACACCCAGTGGGTGCGCTGATGCGCCCCCACGGAAGAAATTAAGAAAGCAAAGCGGCCAAGAATGAAGGACTCACCCGGATAGTGGCTCGCGTTGACAAGAACTCCTGGGTCAACTGTTGCAGCAGGGCGGTCTGAGCTTGCAGCCGGCTCCGGACCCCTTGAGCCGCCACATTCAGCTCGCCAGTTCCCCCGTTGGGAGTCCACTCGGATGTGGCGGTGCTGGCCGCCTCCAGATCTTCCACCGACTGGCCTGCGCCCGCGGCTCGGCGCACCTCCGGCGGAGCGGCGCCTCCCCCTGCGCGCCGGCCCGTCGCCGGCTGCACTTCGAGGCCGGCTCTGTTCTCCGGCTCACCTCCGGCCGGCTCCTCTGGCGCCGCTGACGACTGACCGCCTTGGACCGCTCCGGTTGGCGCTGCTGGCGGCGCTCTCCCCACCAAGGCCACGGGGTACTCCCCCCTCTCCAACAACGGCGGGTCTTGGACGATCTCCTCTGCCAAGGGCAATGGGGTGTCGGGGGCTATGGCTCGGAGAGGAATGGCGAGCAGCAGAGGCTGGCTGCGCGAGCTTTCCGCCTCCGTCTCCGCGGTAGCCGCCTCCATCTGGGCCTTGGCTGCCGCGTCGGCCTGCTCCCTCGCCGCCTGGGCGGCCGCCTTCTCCGCCGCCTCGCGCTCCTCCCGCGCTTCGCGGGCGTTCCGCTCTGTGGCCTCCCTGAGATCGGCGCGGGGGTCCACGCGGAGGGAGCTCGAAGACCCTCCAGCCGGCCCCACGACGGAGCCGCCCGGGCCCCGCTCAAGGGAAAGCGGCGCCCTGTCCAGCAAGCGAGGGAAAGTTAAGAAGAATGTTCGAAGAGAAAGAGAATGATGACGAGAATACCGCAAGGCAATTGAAGACTTACGCCGAGACCGCCTGGGGCTGCTTCACCGCCTTGCGGAAGCGGGCCGCCTTCGCGGCCGCCTCGTCTCGCTTTGTCGCCGCGGTGGAGGGCTTGGACTTCTTCGGCCGACTGCCGAAAAGGCCTAGAGCGGCCCGGCGCTTCTGCGCGCCGCCGACAGCCGGCGCGACAGACGAGCCCGCGCCCTATTGGTCGGCCGCCGGCTGGCGACGCGAGGCGACTTCGGCTTCGAAATCGTCCGGCCAGTCCTCGAAGCTCGCGGTGAACCTTGAGCCTCCGGGCTGGGCGCTGTCCCCCACGACGGCGTCTTCCATGGCGGCCCCCCCCCCCAAGTCCGGGTCGTCAACGTCATCCACCGTGCGGTTGGGGGAGTACTGGCGTTCAATCCCTGCCGCCCCGGCCGGCGGCGCAAGAAGAGGGTTCTGCTCAAAAGAACCAACTGGTCAGAGGCCGGCCGTCATGAAGCCGGCTGACGACAAAAAGAAGATAAAGAGAGAAACTTACCACGGGCGGAGGATTGGCGTGAGAATACAGCGCCTTGCCGTATTGTCAGTCCCCGGCGAGCTTGCAGTTGGCAATGTAATTAACCATGAGCGCCACCTCCGCGTGGGGCATTTCCCATGTGCTCAGCCGGCTTGGGTCGAAGCGGCCGCTCATCTGACACATCATATGGGGCCGGCTTTGGAGAGGGAGAATCCGGCGCTCCACGAAGGCGGCCACCAAGTCGGCGCCACGCAGGCCTTCCAACTGAATCATCACCCGAAGCCGGGAGATGGCGGCGTTCTCGGCCGGAGACAGTGACCGGGACCGGAAACTCCACGAGGGCTGCCTCCCAGCCGGCGGGCCGGCTACGTAAGCCCGCAGGTTGATGTAGTCTCCTTGCTCGGCGACGTTCTTCACGTAGAAGTACAATTTTTGCCAGACCTTCACCGACTGGATTAGGGGGATGGACGGGAACGGATTGTTCTCGCTCGTCCTCCTCATGGCGATGAAGGCTCCGCAGGGGGCGGGCACGCCGGCGACGACCGTGCCAAGCTTGCTCTGGAAGAACTCTCCCCAGAGCTCCAGCGTGGGGAGCAGCCCCAAGAAGCCTTCGCAGAGGGAGACGAAGGCCGACAGCAGCATCACCGCATTGGGCGTAAGGTGATGCGGCTGGAGGTTGTAGAACTCCAGGAAAGAGCGTAGAAACCCGCTCGCCGGAAGGCCGAAGCCGCGTAGGCAGTGCGAGCGGAAGACGACCCGCTCGCCCTCCTCCGGCGCCGACGAGATCTCCTTCGCGGGCGCCAGGCGGACCTGTACGCGGTCGGCACCGGGCAGGCGCCGGGTCTGGCGAAGGAACTCCACGTGGTCTTCATGGACGTTGGAGCCGTCCCACGAGCTTGACAACGCCATGGGAGCAAGGCGGTGTAGAGACGCGACGGCGCTGAGACGGGAAGCTGCGACGGCAGCGAGAGGAAGAAGACGAGGGTTAGGAGGGGCGGAGTGGGAGGGAGCGTGCGAACCTCTGTCGCTCTCCCTCCTCCCTCTACTTATAGGCTCACGTGGCGGAGCCGAGGAGGCGCGGCGTGGGGAAGCGTGGGGATCGATCGTGCCCACTCCCCACGTCCCGCGATTATCGAGCCTTAACGGCGAAACAAAACTGCCTCGAGAAGGCGAGCGGCCCCGGTGGGCCATGGAAGATCCGCGCCCGGACCAAGGCTCGCGAGTGGCGGGCTCGGGCCTGCGGCGGCGTCCCGTCGCGCGCGCGCGCTCGCAGGATCTCGCCGCCACATGGCCGTGGGAGGGCCCGTAGTCGGCATGCGGGTTGCCCCCCCTCCTCTCGCCTACAAGACGCGGGGCTCTCTGAAGTCGGCGCACACCCGCTAAGCTGGCCCTTCAGGATGGGAAGCTGACCAAGCTTCTCGTCCCCCTGCTCACCTTGGAGCTCGATCAGCTTCGTGGACTACTGTCGGAGTAAATAGCCATGGGTAGCCTAGCCGGCTTCCCCTGGCCCTTCTGAAAAAGTTACGAGCCCGCCCGGCTTTCAAGAATCCAAGACATGGGGCCGCCTTCCCCTAGCTGGCTGTAACCCAGGCCGGCTTTCGGAAGGCGGTCCGACTTTAGCCCTCATGAGAAGGCCGACTCCAAGAAGCCGGCCATGAGAAGGCCGACTCCAAGAAGCCGGCTCCCTATAAAGCGATCAAGACCATACCCACAAAGTTTGCACCCACCTAACGGCGGTGCGACGGGGCGTGGCTACAGTAAAGCCTGCCACCCCCGAATCCCGAAGCACGCCTGGCATGGTGCGCCGTACGGGCTAGGCACGACCCGTCCGGCGCGGCACTGTTGCCATGTTGACCCTGGCATCACCCACGACGGGCCGCCAGCGTGGCCCACAGACGGTGGGCCCCTTTGAGCAGAGAGACGCCCGAAGGCGGCCACGCCTCCAACTAGTCGGCCCAAGACAGAGCCGGCTCCCCGCGGCCGGCTTGCCGCCTTCCTCGAAGAGGACGCCCCATTAAGGAGACAAGACGCGGTAAGGCTACAGCAATCGCTTGACAGGCGGCGGTACTGTAGCCGCGCTTACCACGATGAAGCCCACGTCAGCAAGATGGAGCCACAGTAACCAGCTGCCGACCAGGCCCTGGATAGTGGGGCCTGCCTGTCGACCAAGGGGCCGGCAGCCGGCGGGACCCACCAGTCGGCGGGCCCCAACAGCCGGCGCAGAAGCCGGCGAGCGCAGTCACAGACGGCTGGGCCCTGTGCCCAGTCGGATTACCATTGTACCCCCGGGGGGTAGGCCTATATAACCCCCCCGGAGCACCCATGCAAAGGGTTCGACCCACCGCTAGTTCTAGACACCACATAGGGAGTAGAAGCGGGTGAGCCGTGCCCTTCTTCCTCCTCCCCCCAAACAGCTCGAGGAGCGTTTTGTAGCTACTTGATTCATCTAGTGAGCATGCGGAGACCTCGCAGAGCAGCAGTAGGGGTGTTATCTCCACGGAGAGCCCTGAAGTTGGGTAAGATCCGCCGGCGTGCACGTCTTCGCCTTATCCCGTTTCCAGGCACCGGCGATGTCTTACTGGCTTCCACAATGATAAGCCATCCGTTGGCATATGTCGCACCTACCACCCGACAACGGTGTTCCAGCAGACTACATTGATGACAACTTGGCGATGGCAGTGAGCACTTCTATCTTCTATGTCAAACAATTTGCAAAGGTTATGATAGAAGTGTTTGGTGCAGAGTACTTGAGAGCTCCCAATGCTTGGGACACTCAGAGGCTGTTGGAGATGAACAAAGCTCGTGGGTTTCTAGGTGTGCTAGGGTCCGTCGTTCGCATGCATTGGAAGTGGAAAAATTGCCCAAAAGCATCGCATGAACAATTCAAGGGTTGCGGGAAGGATGCCAGTATCCTTCTTGAGGCCGTTGCCGATCAAGAAAAAATGGTTTTGGCATTCACATTTTGGGATGCCTGGATCTTGCAATGACATCAACGTGCTCGACCGGTCACTTCTTTTTGCCAAGTTAGCAAATGGAGAAGCACCACTGGTGACCTTCGAAGCAAATGGTCGCACATATAACTACGAGTACTATCTTGCAGATGGCATCTACCCAAGGTGGAGTACTTTTGTCAAGCCAATTGCAAAGCTCCAAGGTAAGAAAGAACTCATCTTTCACAATGCACAAGCGGCGGCTAGGAAAGATGTTGAGAGGGCTTTTAGGATTTTGCAACCTCAATTTGCTATTGTGTGTGGGTCATCTAGATTCTGGGATCAAAAAACCCTTTGGTATATCATGACTGCTTGTGTGATCATGCATAACATGATCATTGAGAATGAGCGTGGATAGAGTTTTGATTACACCTTCTATCACTTGATGGGCATACGCGTTATGCCCATAAGAAGAGAGGAGCAAATTAAACGCTTCATGAAGGTGTACAATGAAATTAGAGACTCCAATGCGCACGATCAACTTCAGAAGTATTTGTTGGAGGAGTATTGGAAATATCATGACGAAAGAGGCGCCTAGTTTCATTTATTTGTTTGTTGTATTATGCAAAACTATGTTGTATGTTGTTGCATTTGATCTTGTGGATTCAATGAACAATGTAATAATTTGATATTGTGGACTTGTGCAATTTTTAAGTTGATTATCGGATGTATTATTTCGATTTGTGCGGCTGTACAGTGGCTACAGCGGCCGCGCAGCTGGCAACCGGTTTTGCATCTATAGTTTGCATCTTCTACCGGAGTTGCTCTTTTACATCTACGTTTTGCATTTTCTGTTGGAGTTAGAAACTTTTCTGGAGATGCAAAAAGTACTTTTTAAAGATATAAATTTTTACATCTCCTATTTTACATTGCCAAATTTGCATTTTTTATTGAAGATGCTCTTACCACATTTACATGGTTTATTCCATGTATGTAAATGGCCGCGCAGCTCGTATTGGGAGATCGGCATTTTTTGTTCTCTTCTGAAAATTCAGTTAAGCATGAGCACAAAGAACATGTATAAACACATATGCCAAGAGAATAAGAGCAAGTGGAGGGAATGCATTGCTTTACGGCGAAAAGCGCATCATATCGTTGGGGGTAGGGACCTGCTAATGCTATGGAGCAGAACGTAAATCAGCTTTCCTTCTCGCACTTTTTTAATGTGCCGGGCACGAACAGCAGGGCTCCGTGCCGTCACTTTCACATCAAGCAATTCGACGACCCCGTTCATACAGGAAAAAGGCCCACAAAGCTAAGCTCAACAGCGCCTAACTTGAGCAGTTTAAAACTTTAAATGGCATGCATATTCTTTTTCTTTTCCGGTGCATATTATTGTTGTTGATGGCAGTACAGTACTAAGGGCATGAGCAATGGAAGCATCCGTAAGGTATAGCCTCATCTTCTCCACCTAGATAAAGTATGTTGAACAGTAGTACTATAAAATAAACTCCCAATGCAACGGCTGCTTCACCAGGGTCCACTTTCTCTCTCTCTTCGTAATCTTTTTCAAGCATGAACCGAGAGCATGCCTACTCTGTACCAGTGTATGCTCACCTTTCTCTTCTTTTCTACCCTTCTCTCACCTTTTTGCTTCTTTGGTCAGGGAGGAGCCGGCCTCCTCTGCAAGCATCCGTTTTGATCTGCAGGCAGCACGTTGAGCAGTTTAGGACCACCCGAGCCTATGTGGATAGCCGGGGCAGCTGTCCACGGTGGCGCGTTGGCCTTGCCCTAAGGGCATGTACAATGCATAGCCTTGCATGCCATGTAGGATCGGATATGACATAAAGTAGGTTCGGATAGGGAAATGCTTGAAGAGAAAAAATGTGGTCCGGTGACAAAAGCTGAAAAGGTTGAGTGAAAAGTAGAGATGCATGTTTACTAGAGTCTTTATTTTCTATTCGTAATGAGGCCCACTAGTGATAGCTTGCATTGAAAGAGAAAAAATTAATATAGATGCCTCAAATTACTTTTTGTCATGGGGCATATGTATCCATATGGCACCATTGTACATGCCTTAAGAGATCTCTACTGGAGTAGTAATTGTCACCATGTGGTGAAATAGAACAAGATGTCGTTTACTGAAGGACAGAGACATTTTTATGATGGCGTCTACACGGCTGGAGCATACAGCTAGGGAGGTTTTCTCCCAACATGGATTGCGGTGTAATCTCTAGATAGGAGTTGCCCCACCCTAGGTTGGAACGATTTACTTTTGCCGCAAACCGATACTCCCTTCATTTTTATATACAAGGCCACAAACTCATTTTATAGGTACCAAGATAAAATTTAATTCATACTTTGCAGATCAATCTTTTTTTCGTTTACAAGAATCATTAATACGTTGCATGTATGCAAGGAAACTGAATGGATGAACTAGTTAGTGTCATTATGATGGCATGCATGCAAGCATTAAACATGTTGCTAGTATGAGAAAATATCATTAATTCTTTTCTCTATTACTGTTTGTGGTCTTGTATATATGCAAAACGTATATCCCATAGTGGCCTTGTATAAGTAAATGGAGGGAGTATTTATTTTTAGGCTTGTTGGTCATGTTGACTGTGTGCATCGCGCTATGCAGAGGCCGGGCATTCTTCAATGCGGCTGTATCACCTCAATATATCAATTGAATGAAATGTTCTTTATAAAAAAAGCTCCTTCTTTTCAAAATAAGTGAAGTTCTAGGATTTTTTAAAAAGCTAAAGTTTTTAAAATTTGACAAAGTTTGTGGGAAAATCCACAAAGAGCTGTAATATCAAATATATACAATATTAAAATATATTTCATAATGAACTAATGAAGTGATTATATTTCTGCTTCAAGAATCTCAATTAGAAATACTAATCGTCAGCCCGTGCAAGTGCACTGGGTAGCATTTAATAATTTTATGCACTATATGCACATTTATAAATACAACACATATATGTTTACGGGATCCCATGTTATTATTATTATTTTCCCTTGGTCATATCAATATCAATCTAATCATGATGCCCATAAATGATATATTGGTTCCCTTTCTTCTCAAAACATGTCTATATTAACCGCGAGCAAAGAAAATTACCTTGACCAGAGCCAATAAATGCTTATGCATGGTTATATATGTCAACATCCAATTCGTCAAGTTTGAAAATAACACATGGAATATCACTAATTCATAGATGCTTGAGATGAGTTCCTGCACCAAGATTGAAAATAAATGAAGCACACATATAAGTCATGGATCTCTTTGGACAGAAAGATAATGTGTCAAGCAGAACAGAATAACACATATTGTGTCATATATCGGAGCTTCCACTTTGTCCAGGATACTTTTTTGTGCTTGCTATGTATCCTAAATATATGAGGTAAATTGACACTGAACAAAAGATATTCATGTGTAGTACATAATATGCTACAAACAGGTATACTCCTACCTAAGTGATTTATCTACAAACATGAAAAGTACTCCATTCCATAGTAAGTGTCGTGGTTTTAGTTCAACGGAGGGAGTAGCATCTAAGAGAGTCGTTCCTTGAAAAAATCGATATTCATTCTTAAACTGTAAATGCTTTGCAGAATTAAATATCAATTTTGCAGATTGTTAAGTAAGTCTAAAACCAATTTTGAGCTATTAAGCTAATTGCAACATCTTAATGCTACATTGACTTCAATCAGAGATTGAAGTGCACAATTGGATTCTCGTGATCTTATAAGCATTCATATTTGATATCTTAACTTGCATGAAATACTTCTATGAATTTCTAGCTTCTATTTGTTAAATCTGCAACATAACTACTTAGAAACAGTTTTTTGTTCACTTGAAAAGTCCGATCATATCTCAGACATACAACATTTCAAGTTTGTCTTCTATTTGTAGTACTTGAAAACATAGTCTTAGTACAGCATCCCATATGATTTGCAAGGCACGCGTGTATCTCGAGATCGTCAATTTGATAAACGTGATAGGAGTGTATGTAAGGCCCACGTGTATCTTGAGATCTTCAATTTGATAAACGTAATACAAGTGTATGTAAGGCCAACATGTATCTCGAGATCGTGAATTTGATCAATGTAATACAAGTGTATGTAAAAAAAATACCATTAGGAACCTCTTTCGAATATAACTTTGCCATATAGTTTTTGTAACATATAACTCATATTTCTTTGCTCAAATTGACGATATTTCGATATGCTCAGATATTATCAGTCGGAGTAGATGAAGTAGTTATGTTAAGTTGTCTTCGAACCATGGCAATGGTATGAAAATATAGACCATCACCCACAAGTCACTTATCTTTGCACTTGTAAGATTGACTATAAGAGCAGCTCTTACAATATCCCAATATCCTTCCTTTGTCTGGCAGGAGTTTGGATTATCTTATGGCCCTTCTTGGTGCCAACTTCTTCAGGATGGTGATATGTTCAGATCGTGATCACCGATGTTTTCTAGTATACATAACGACTTCTCGGCTGTTGCTTCTTCAAGGTCTCTGTTTCAACAAGATTGATTCGCTAAGATGGATGCACAGAGAAGGCAAGCAGTTTTGCTCACGACGTTCTATCGGTGGATGCAGAAGGAAGATGGTGTTGATCTTTTTCAGGGACACAATTCAGCCTTTCCGCAAAGAGACAGTAGTGGGAAGTCAAAATTGTTAGAGATCTAAACTTTGTCCATTGTGAGCAAGATGGAAACATCTATATTATTTTTTCAGTGCAACATGGAGATATATGAAAATAGACTTAATGTCTTGACCATAATTTCTTATTGGACCAAATGTGATGGCTAACATGCAGTAAAGGAAAAATCTATTTAACGCCCCCATTCCGTGACATAGCATTGTTCTCGTAACTAACCTGCACCCACTGCGAGCTCATGGGTCGGGCCATCTATCCGGTTTTGGAAAGCCGCCGATTCCTTGAAGCTTCTATTATGGGTTTTTCCTTTTCTTTTCTGAGTTTCTCTTCCTTTTTACCTTTTTCTTGTATATTTTAATTTTTTATTTTAGGTCCGTCCTACCACCCTTCCCACCTACCGCCGCCTGCCACTCCGCCAGTGGCGTCCACCCCCTGCAGCCTCTCGCCACCGGCCACCCCGGCTCCGGCGACCACTCAGGTCGGTCTCCCCTCTCCCACCTCCGGGCCCCGCTGCGGCATGGCCAGTCCAGTGCATTGGAGCGACATGTCCTCTTCCGACGAGGACGACCTCAGGCCGGTGCGCTCGTACTGCGAGGTCCTGAGGAGCGGCTCACCTCCGACGTCCCCTCCCCTCCCCCCTCCCCGCCGTCGGTTTCGCGTGTGGCTCCGGCTAGGGCTTCGCCGCCGCCGCGCCCTTGTCCCCAGGCCCGGCCTTCGCCTGTCCGGGGACTCCCCTCCGTCATGGTTCGTCCTGAGGCGGTGGAGCCGCCGGCGACCGGTCGTGGCGGCTGGCAAACGGCTGGCCACAAGCGTCGCCGCCCCCGCCACCGCCCCGCGCCCTCCCTCCCCTCCATGTTCATCCGGGCTGATCTCCCACTAGATTTCGCGTTTATCCAATCCGGATCTTCCAATGCTTCTTCAACCTTCATAGGTTCAATGCTAGAGATGAATGAATAGTTTTCACAAAAGTTAGCTAAACGAGTTTTTGAGCGAGTGATTCTCCCGGTTTGTATATCATTGAGGATTTGCTCGACGGGATGATCTTTGGAAATTCTTGCTCGAACTCGTGAGAGCTTTTGCTTGGGTCTTCGTTGAACATCTTCTTCATCTTGTTCTTCTTCTTGGCCTTCTTCATTGTTGACGTCGTCGTTCTCTTGTCGTGGTGGAGAAAGAGGTTGTTGATGTTCGTCTTGATGCATTTCCTTGTCTTCTTCATCTTGGTGTGTCCCACTTGTGGATGCTTCCGTGTCAATTCTTGGTTCACCTTGTCGTGAAGTAGAAGCTTCCACTTGGACGGATGAAGTACTCTCCTTCACCTCCGTTGGACGAATTTTGCCAATGGACAAGTCCTGGATTGCTTCTGAAGGGTCTTTGCCTCCTACATCAATTGGCAATTGCTCTACTTGCGAGCCATTAGATTCATCAAACTTCACATCTACCGTCTCTTCAACCTTTCGGGTGAAATTGTTGTAGACACGGTAAGTGTGAGAGTTTGAGCCATAACCAAGTAGAAAACCTTCATGAGATTTAGGAGCAAACTTTGAACGACGATGCTTATCAAGAATGTAGCACTTTGAGCCAAATACTCAAAAGTATCCAACTTGGGGTTTGTTACCGGTGAGAAGCTCGTATGCCGTCTTGCCGAGTAGCTTGTGAAGATATAAGCGATTTTTTGCATGACAAGCTGTCTCAACCGCTTCTGCCCAAAAGTGCTTCGGCGTCTTGTATTCATCAAGCATCGTTCTTGCCATTTCGATGAGCGTCCGGTTCTTCCTCTCAACAACTCCATTTTGTTGAGGTGTGTACGTAGCCGAGAACTCGTGTGAAATCCCTTCTTCGTCAAGAAAGGTGTCCACATTTGCGTTCTTGAACTCCGTTCCATTGTCACTCCGAACCTTCTTGATCTTCACGTCAAACTGATTTTGGGCCTTCCTAGAGAAGTTTCTGAAGATCTTCTGGACCTGCGACTTGTCATTAAGAAAGAACACCCACATAAATCTTGAAAAATCATCAACTATAACTAGACCAAAAGAATTTCCACCGAGACTCTTGTAGGCGTTGGGACCAAAAAGATCCATATGAAGTAGCTCGAGTGGCCTTCTTGTGGTCATGATGTTCTTCACGGGATGCCTTCCTCCAACCTGTTTACCTGCTTGACAAGCACTGCAAAGTCTATCCTTATCAAATATGACATCGTTAAATCCAAGGATATGATTTCCTTTAATAAGCTTGTCAAGGTTTCTCATGCCAACGTGACCTAGTCGTCTATGCCACAACCAACCTTTTGAGGATTTAGCAACAAAGCAAGTTTTAGGTTGTGCCTTTTTAGAGAAATCGACAATGTAAAGATCACCTCTACGCATACCGATAAAGACCATTTTATGATTGTCTCGACGAAATACTTGGCAATCTACCTCAGTAAATAGGACATTCAAACTGAAATCAGCAAGTCTAGATACTGAAAGTAAGTTGTAGCCGAGAGATTCAATGAGCATGACATTTTGAATGGAACTATCATGTGAGATGGCCACCTTACCATGGCCAACCACTTTACCCTTTGAATTATCACCAAAGGTGACATATTTTCGAGGGCCGTCATTTTCAGCAAGCTCACGAAACATCTCTTCATCTCCGGTCATATGATCAGTACATCCACTATCAAGAACCCATTCCTTTCCTCCTGATTCATATCCCCGAAGATTTGCCATAAGACCAAAATGTCTCATTGCATCATCAAGATCGAAGTCACTATCATCATCATCATCATCATCATCATAGTATCCATGTTCATCATGATCTTGTGACTCATCATTTCCTAGAGAGGGTAATTCATTAGATAAATGATCATCAATGTGGTCACTTTTATGAATTCTTATAGCTTTGAATATGATATCACTAATGATTCCAACATCTCCTTTAGCATGCTTAAGATTGGTAAGTTCAAATAGACAATTACCAAAACTAGGATCACTAGAGTTCATCTTACTCAAGGCAACAGATTTATGGAGAATTTCATCCAAAGTTTTCAAGGAATGATCGGGAAATCGTTCCTCAAGAAATTTCCATATAGTATAGGCACAATTAAGAGTAGGCAAACTAGCAATCAAATTTTTGGGCAATCCTCTAATGATGAGCTCAATAGTTCTAAGATTGCGAATCATGTCAATATCTTCATCTAGGGTAGGATGCAAAGGATCAATATGAGGTGCACAAGGGCTAGCAATATACTTGTTCAAATGATATTGATTGAAAATTACAAGCATCTCATTTTTCCACTCATGAAAATACTTTCCATCAAGAATAGGCACTCTATGTCTAAGACTCCCTAAGGTAGACACATCCATCTTCCTCCAATGGTGATTAAACCAAGGCAATGGAGACCAAAGCTCTGATACCACTTGTAGGATCTAGAAGTAGATGTGTCTAGAGGGGGGTTGATTAGACACTTAGTGCTAAAGTTGCAATTTTTAGGCCTTTTTGGTTTGAGTGGAGTTTTAGGCACAATTTCAACATACACAATACATATCAAGCAAGCATGCAAAGAGTATATGAGCAGCGGAATGTAAAGCATGCAACTTGCAAGAATGTAAGGGGAAGGGTTTGGAGAATTCAAACGCAATTGAAGACACGGATGTTTTTCTCGTGGTTCGGATAGGTGGTGCTATCCTACATCCACGTTGATGGAGACTTCAACCCACGAAGGGTAACGGTTGCGCGAGTCCACGGAGGGCTCCACCCACGAAGGGTCCAAGAAGAAGCAACCACCCATGAAGGGTCCACGAAGAAGCAACCTTGTCTATCCCACCATGGCCATCGCCCACGAAGGACTTGACTCACTAGCGGTAGATCTTCACGAAGTAGGCGATCTCCTTGCCCTTACAAACTCCTTGGTTCAACTCCATAATCTTGTCGGAGGCTCCCAAGTGACACCTAGCCAATCTAGGAGACACCACTCTCCAAGAAGTAACAAATGGTGTGTAGGTAATGAACTCCTTGCTCTTGTGCTTCAAATGATAGTCTCCCCAACACTCAACTCTCTCTCATAGGATTTGGATTTTGTGGAAAGAAAATTTGAGTGGAAAGCAACTTGGGGAAGGCTAGAGATCAAGATTCATATGGTAGGAATGGAATATCTTGGTCTCAACACATGAGTAGGTGGTTCTCTCTCAGAACATATGAGTTGGAATTGTGTATGTGTTCTGATGGCTCTCTCCATGAATGAAGAGGAGGTGGAGGGGTATATATAGCCTCCACACAAAATCCAACCGTTACACACAGTTTTCCAATCTCGGTGGGACCGAATCAACAAACTCGGTCGGACCAAAAAGGTAAACCTAGTGATCGTTAGAGATTTTCGGTGGGACTGACATGCAACTCGGTAGGACCGATATGGTTAGGGTTTGGGCATAACGTAATCTCGGTGAGACCGATTACACAAACTCGGTGATACCGAGTTTGGTAATAAGCTAACCAGAGAGTTGGTCAGGCAAACTCAGTGGGACAGATTTGCTCTTTCGGTGAGACTGAAAAGTTACAAAAGGAAAATAAAGAGTTTACATTGCAATCTCGGTGGGACCGATTCGCTCTTTCGGTGAGACCGAAAAGTTACGAAAGGGAAACAGAGAGTTTGCAATCCCATCTTGGTGAGACCGAGATCTCTATCGGTAGAACCGAATTGCTAGGGTTTGGCAGTGGCTTATGACAAGTGAAACTCGGTGGCGCCGGATAGAAAGAATCGGTAGGACCGAGTTTGGCTTAGGGTTTAGGTCATTTGTGGATATGGGAAAGTAGTTGAGGGTTTTGGAGCATATCACTAAGCACATGAAGCAAGAGGCTCATTAAGCAACACCTCATCCCTCCTTGATAGTATTGGCTTTTCCTAAAGACTCAATGTGATCTTGGATCACTAAAATATAAAATGAAGAGTCTTGAGCTTGAAGCTTTAGCCAATCCTTTGTCCTTAGCATCTTGAAGGAGTTCCCACAACCTTTAGTCCATGCCACTCCATTGTTGAACTTATCTGAAACATGCTAGATAGAAATGTTAGTCCAACAAGAGATATGTTGTCATCAATTATCAAAACCACCTAGGGAGCACTTGTGCTTTCAGCTGCGGAGGATGCGCTGCGTTGGAGCGTGGTTGCGGTCGTCATTGGCGGCCGGCCCCGGGTGGCGATGTGTAGGGTGGCCGAGGCTGTCGAGGCGGCGGCTCCGGAGGCGGTGGGTGTGTTCTCAGTGCACCGCTTTTGGCCGGCAGACTTCCTGCTGGTGTTTGATTCGCAGGCGGCGCGGAATGCGGTGCTCAGGGCGGCCGTCGTGGATGGCGACGGGTTCTTGCCGAGGCTCTCGCCATGGAATAGGCAGTTGCAGGCTACCCGGAGACAATTCAACTACTGGGGGCGCGTCGGCATGGAGGGCATCCCGCCGCATGTGTGGAGCCGCGGAACGCGCAAACTGTGCTTGGTTCATCGACATGGGTGGAGAGGCTAGGCACGCTCACCGCGAGCAGGGCAGACCTGGGTTGCTTCGAGGCCTACCTGTGGACGGATGATCCTTCGTTGATTCCCAAGGAGAAGCTCATCATAGTGGAGGAGCCAGATGGGGCCATGGAAGTCCAGATTGCTGATGGGCTGGTCTTGCCGGCGGACGCTTTGGTGCCACTGGAGAAGAGTTTGCTGGAGTATAAGGTGATCATACATTTGATCCACACTGAGAACATGGAGCAGGGATCCGGCCCGTCCTCCGGCGATGATGATGGTGGCGACGAGTTCGACTTCCCGGAGACTGATCCCCATGGCCCTGGCGGCGCACGCAACACTCGCCGCCGCTTCGCACACACCAGCGGAGTGGTCGACGGTGTTGGCCGGCCGAGGCAGGCGCCCCGCAGGCAAGGTGATGGGTTGGGGCACACGAGAGTTGCGGTGGATCTACCCAGGTCTGTTCAGCCATGGAGAAGGCGGCCGGGCGGTGAGGGCGCCGCCGGCGTGGTCTCTGGCATCCGCAGCCCCGTGAAGCCGAATGCGGACAAGGCGGGAGATGGGCCCGCAGCGGCTGACGCGGTGACGACAGAGGCTGATGCACAAAGGGAGGTGGGGCCTGAGAACCCAGTGGAACCGCTTTTGGCTGAGGCGGTTCGATCGGACCGGATCCGAGGCTTCCAGAGGGCGGGTCGGCCGGCGCGCTGGCGACACCTTGCTCCAGCGGCTCGAGGCGGTCGCTAGGTTGGGATAACCAAGGCGAGTGGATGACTCCGCCACGTGCGCTGGGCAGTGGGAACCAGCTTTTGCTCACTCCAGGGGGACGGGAAGTTTTCAAATTTCGAGCCAATCTTCCGCCTCCTTTTTCTCCTGGAGTAGCAACAAGACCGCTAGGGGATCGTGGAACGTGGGTGCCAGTGGGAGGGCTGGACTGGAGACTTTCCTAGTCAGCTTATCCTATTCTGACTCGCCTGCGGGTGGGACACCGAGCCCGGTGGGTGGCCAGATTGAGAGCCTAAGATCGAAGTGCCAGAAGAGGATTGAGCATTTGTTTCACCGCCCAACTGTGGTACGCAACAGATGAAAGAGGAGGACACCCCCCACCACGCTCAGGTGTAGTGTCAGGATTAAGGGGTTCACATGGGGCTCGTCAGTCAAGCAACAACAACAATGAACACTGATGATGCAGCTTGGCATTGCTCGTGAGGGGGAGGTGATTGGAGATGAAGCCATGCAGGCGTATGTGGACCTCTTCTCTCGTCCCCTGAGCCAGCAGCACATCGCGGCCATTGTTGGCCTATTCGGTTGGCAGGCGGATGTGCCGCCGTTGGGACGTGTGGTGGACGGGGAGGTAGCGTAGTAGGCTGGTCCTGGTGGTCTCAGGGTAGGCCTCTCCTAATGGCTGACCCAATAATGTCTATTGTGGTGTGGAACGTGAGGGGCATCAACAACCCCGCTAGGCATAATGCAATAAAAAATCTCATTTCATGCTCGGGTGCTAGCATCGTGTGTTTACAGGAGACCAAGGTCCAGAACATGGACTTGGCCATGGTCCAGCAATGCTTAGGTTTCAACTTTAACTGTTTTTTCTGCTTGCCGGCGGTGGGCACTTGTGGGGGGATTCTGCTGGCTAGCAAATCTGCGACTGTTCGCCTAACAAACACACATTTTACAGATAATACGGTCACGGCCAGGGTGGTGTTCAGCGACCTGTCCGGGTGGTGGTTTACTGGGGTGTATGGACCCCAGGAGGAGATAGACAAGATTTGTTTCATGCAGGAGCTCAGGGAGATTTGGGTTTTGCATGCAGGCCCCTGGATGGTGGTGGGAGATTTTAATCTCATAGCGGATCCCACACACAAGAGCAACGACAGGCTAAACAGACGCATGATGGGCCGGTTTAGAAAGTGCATCTCTGATCTAGAGCGGCGAGACATCTATCTGAACGGCAGGCGTTACACGTGGTCCAATGAGCGCCAAGCTCTGACCTTGGAGAAACTTGATATACTTCTTGTTTCTGTGGACTGGGAGTCGCAGCACCCCACAGCCTTCTTATCGGCGTTGAGCACCAGCGTGTCATACCACTGCCCATTGCATTTGGCGCTTGACACTAATATGCGCCGGGGCAGGCGGTTCCACTTCGAAGCTTTCTGGACTAAGGTCGATGGGTTCCATGAGGTGGTCAGGTAAGCTTGGGATGGACAGCCATACGTGCAGAACCCCTTCAAAAGAATTGCTATCAAGCTAAAGGCAACAGCCAAGGCGCTGAAGAGTTGGAATGATAGATACATTGGCAGCATAAAACAACAAATTAGCATCGCAACAGAAGTGATTCTACGACTGGATATAGCTATGGAAGACCGATCCCTTTTGGAGGCAGAGGTGGCCCTGAGGAGACTGCTAAAGCGAAAGCTGTTGGGTTTGGCCTCGATGGAGAGATCAATTGTGCGACAACGATCGAGGGTGCTTTGGCTCAAGGAGGCAGACGCTTGCACCGAGTTCTTTCACGCGCACGAGCCACCGACGACGCAAGAACTTCATCACTAAACTGAAAGTGGATGACGTGATAACCACCAAGCATGAGGAGATGGCCGAGGGGATCGACTCGTTCTTCGCTGGTCTACTCGGCGGGGCAACGGATCGTGCTTTTACGATCAACCTTGATGAAATCGGCATGCCGTCCAAAGACTTGACCCACCTTGATCGTGATTTTACGAAAGAGGAAGTATGGGTAGCTATCTGCGCAGGGGCTGGATAAGTCACTAGGGCCCGACGGATTCACACCTAGATTCTACATGGCGTGTTGGCAAATAATCAAGGAAGACATTATGGAAGCATTCAGGGATTTTGGCAATATGGATTTTCGGGGCTTAACATCTATAAATCAGGCACTCATCACTCTTCTGCCCAAGTCGGCGGCTGCAATCGACGTACGAGATTACCGCCCGATAAGCTTGATTCACAGCTTCCCGAAGCTTGTGGAGAAGGTACTTTCCGCGTGCGTGGCACTGGAGATGCCTGGCCTTGTCGGTGCACACCAGAGCGCATTCATAAAAGGCTGATGCCTCCATGACAACTACATGCTAGTCTAGGGCATGGCTAGAAGGTTACACGCCGCCGGCCGGCCGGCGGTGATGTTGAAGCTAGACATCACTAAAGCTTTTGACACCGTGGATTGGGCATTCCTGCTCAAAATCCTTCGACATATGGGGTTCAACAACAAGTGGATCTCATAGGTGACTCGACTTTTAGCCTCTTCCTCGATGCGGGTGCTGCTCAATGGAGTGCCAGGGGAGGTGATATATAACAGATGTGGGCTGCGCCAGGGAGATCCCTTCTCCTCGTTGCTTTTTGTCACGGTGATGGAAGGGCTACACTACCTGCTTAAGCATGCGGCTGATGAGGGGGTTCTGCAGCCGCTCGCACCAGCCGGTTTTCATGGCCGCACCTCGATCTTCACTGATGATGTCATTACCTTCATCACGCCTGACAGAAATAGCTTGAGGGCGTGTTCTCTGCTTCTAACCGACTTCGGAGTGGCCTCGGGTCTCAGAACCAACCTCGCCAAATGCTCGGCACACCCGATCAGATGCTCTAATGAACACTTACAGCTGGTCGCCGAGGAGCTGGGTTGCCAGGTGCTAGGATGGCCGTGCCGCTACCTCGGGCTCCCGCTTGGGCTGAGGAAGATCACGGCAACCCAGCTGCAGTCGTTGGTGGATAGAATGGCAGATAGACTGCCGGCTTGGCAGGCGCGACTCTTGTACAGATCGGGGAGATTAGAACTATTGAAGACCATGCTAGCGGCAATGCCCATTCACACCATGATTGCGTTGGACTTGCCGGCAAAAACTCTCGAGGCAATGGTCAAGATATGTAGAGGTTTCCTCTGGAAAGGACGCCGGGATGTAAGCGCCGGATACTGTCTGGTGGCCTGGGAGAAGGTGTGCTCCCCTAAGGAGCATGGTGGGCTCAGGGTACCTAATCTACGGCTGCTCAACTTGGTGCTTCGAGCTCGATGGCCATGGCTCACTAGGACAGACCAAGACAGGCCATGGAAGGAATTCAACCTTCAGGTGCCGCCGGAATCAATGGAAATATACAAAGCAACCACCAAGTGTACTCTGGGAGACGGAGCCATGGCCAAATTATGGATAGATTGGTGGCTCCCAGAGGGAAGAATTCAGGATCTAATGCCCCCTCTGTTCGTGGCCGTCAAGAAAAAGGCAGTGGCTGACTGCTCGGTGTGGCACGCCCTCTTGACGGGATGGTGGCAGGAGGTTTCGCCTAACATGAGCGCCCAGGGACTGCTTGAATTTCTGGGCTTAGTGGATCGACTACAGGACATCCGACTTGCGGAAGGGGTAGACGACGAGATTGTATGGTTATGGGAGGCCAACGGATCCTTCTCCTCAAGATCGGCCTACCGGGCATTCTTCGCTGCTAGAGTGGAGGCGGCAGGCGCCGTCCAAATATGGAAATCGCGAGCCACTCCAGCCTGCAAATTCTTTGCATGGCCGGCCATGAAGAACAGATGCTGGACGGCGGAAAGACTGGAGCGCCGACAGCTACCGCACCCAGCCGCCTGCCCTTTCTGTGACCAAGAGTCGAAGACAATCAACCACATCCTCCTTGGGTGCGTCCTGGCTCGACAAGTGCGGACAGTCGTGGCTAACAACTGGGCTAGGCCGACGTGGGTGCCACGTCATGACAGCAATCTGGTGGACTGGTGGACTTCGCTGGACCCACAACGAGATATGAGGAAGGAAACATGGACACTCGTCGCCTTAGTGGCATGGATGCTCTGGAGGCACAGGAACGACATCGTTTTCAATGGTGCGGTATCGTCGGCGGATGTAGTGCTGAACAAGATTAACGTCGAGGGACAAAACTGGCGGGCAGCGGCTATGCCGAGGGAAGATAGATCCCTACCGATGAGGGTGGACAGGTTGGATAGAGACGAGCAGTACCAATAGGTGTCGTGGTGTGGCTGCCTAGCCATGGGTGAGTTGTAAAAATCTTTGCCTTTGTGGCATTTTCTATCTATGATCTCGATACGTCATTGCATTGACGTATCCTTGAAAAAAATTATTTTAAATTCGTGAATTTTTTTAATTCATGAAAACTTTTACCTTTGTAAAAAAAGTCGAATTTGTGTTTTTTAATATGAACACTTTTAAATTTATGACCATTTTAAAATTTATGAACATTCTAAAAAACTTCAATATTTTTTAAAATAATAAATATGTTTTAATTCGTGAGTTTTTAAAAAATTACAAAGATATTTTTAAATCCATAAACATGTTCTGCTTTGACGAACTTTTTATTTTTTCTTGGTCACGCATTTTTTCCAAGCCAACAAAGGAATGAACTACAAGAAAAAAGCAAAGTGAGAAACTAGTCAAGGGTTACCCTTGCAGGAGCCCCGCAAGGGTCACTCTGGTGCGCTACCAGCGCGTCAAGTGGTGCATCCCGTCGCCGCCATGTGTCGCGTGCTTGACGCTCCCTTAAGAATTTTTTATTTCTTTTTCTATACGGGTTTTTGTATTTTAGATGGGTTTTCCATGGTCTTTTTTGGGTTTCGAGTTTTGTCTTGTTTTCCCTAGGTTTTAAAGAAAAATCGCATATTTTCTTCACTTTTTGCGTGCTTTTTTTTGTGCGTCCACAAGAAGCACATATCTGCTTCCCATGGAGGCACTGAATTGCTTTCGCGAGTAAAGGAAAAATACGCATTTTTTCTTCCATGAGAAGCACAAATTTGTTCCATGAGATGCACAACTGTTCCTCTCGAAAAGGGAAAAAATAAAATTAAAACCTTGATTCCGGCATCCGTGTTTTCCGTGAATTTTTTTCCATCAAAACTATTAACATGTGATCTAGTTTCGAAGATCTTGACATGGGTAATCCAGTAGTGAAAACAGTTCGGAATTTAGACGCACGGTTCAAGATATAAAACATTTTGAATAAACGAAGGTATCAAAAATAAAATTCTCAGGTTACGATAAGTGGCACATTTCATATGCGCCACTTCTGAGCACCTGAGAAGGTGTGAGTCATGTTTGCAATGGGTACCCCTTAATTACTAATTTCGCGGGACAACCGAACAAAGAGTCAGAGAACCGACCGAGACATTTGCCGGCCCATGAGTGTAGCGGGCTGAGCGTTTTATAGCGGGACACTATTATTCAACACAATGGACATGGAATAGAGGGGGAGATATATCTAGCTTATTGCGAGATGCGGCCCCGCCTTGCCCAGTAAACGGGTCGGCCCAACATTGTAGCTCCTTGGAGCGGTTTTGGTATGGACCGTTATTAGAACCTACCATGTGTTTTTTTCCCTCATTTGTTTCTATGTGTTTTTACGGGTTGTCAATGGTTTTCTTCATGTTTCCTTTTCCCATTTTGTTTTTTTCAAATACCTGATGAACATGTTTTATAATACGTGTTTCAACATTTGTTTTTGAAACATGTTAAATATTTCAAATACACGTTGAACATTTATTTTGAATGGAATGAAACACTTTTTAATATTACAAGGACATTGTTTTTCCATTGTATTACAATGTAATGAACATATTTTTTGAAATTTGTGAATATTTTATGTCATTAAAATTGTTTTGAATGGCATGAAATATTTTTTGAAAAGTATACAAACATTTTTATACATAGCACACAATTTTAAAATGCATGAACAAAATTTTGGAAGTGTGTAATTTTTTTAAATGTCACATACATTTCTTTGAATGGCATGAAACTTTTTTTACATTGTATACACCTATGTTTTAATGTCATGGATATTTTTTTGAAGCTCGTAACAATTTTTAAATGGTACAAACATTTCAAACAATTTTCTACACTGCATTAATATTTTCCAAGTTTGTGGTGTAGGGTTTTCAATTTATTAAGTAAATTAAGATTTTCCATGAAAAAAGTGAATTAAGTTTCAAAATAATGTATTTATAACCTTTAAAACATACTCTCTCCGTTCCTAAATATAAGTCTTTTTTTAGAAATTCCAATATAGGCTACATACGAAGCAAAATGAGTGAATCTACACTCTAAAATACGTCTATATACATTCGTATGTAGTCTGTATTGAAATCTCTGAAAAGACTTATATTTAGAAAGGAAGAAAGTATAAAGAAAAGAGTAGAAAACAAAAAGGAGAAAGGAAAAACAATGGAACGAGAAGCAACCGTTTTTTTAAACCCGGGAGAAACAAAAGTTTTTTTGAGACAACCTCGCATGCTTTATTCATGGTCCATAATGTTTACAGGTAGAAAATCATGATCTCCTGGCTGGCCCAGTCACACATGGCGGCCAAACCCTAAAGACAAAACAAATTTAGCGAGATTGTGAGCCTCAAAGTTCGAGCTCCTAAACTCATGAACTACTTTACATGAAATAAAAGAGTTTGCACGAAGTATTATCTCATGCACTATAGCTCCATACCCAGCCGCCGAGTTCTTCTGGACATCATCTACTACCCTCTTATAGTCTGTTGCAATCTGAATAGAATAGTCATATAGATCCTCAACCAGAGCTTGACCTTCCCGTACAACTATCGCCTCCAGTGTACTTGCATCAGTGATGAACTCGAGTTTTAGAGCCACACTCCCCTTGCATGGACACTGCCGCGTCCACATTCATCTTTGCATGGCCCTCGAGCGGGGCTAACCACGCAGATTGCCTGAGGTTGGCTCGCTTCGGTCCTCCCCTAACTCCTTTGTCTAACATCTCCAAATCCCTCAAGTAACAGGTTATGAAAGAGTTAGTAGAAAATGGACTATCAAAAATCTCTTCGTGTATAGCTCTCCTTCTAGCTCACAAAAACTGCCCATAGGGTCACCACCATCCGTGTAAATTCCGCCTGCGGCAGCGAGTCGTGCATAGGAGAAACAAAAGTGAATGAAAGAAAGAATGAGAACACTTCTGGGCTGGTCCATTATTAGAGAAGAGAGGCGCCCCCTCTGAAGGGAAAAACCTATTCGCCGCACACTGCGGCAGGTTACCAACGCTTCGCACATGGGAACCACCCAAGCACGAGAGATGGGACGGCCCACTGTTGAGCATACCACACTGCGAGCCAACTGATTTTTAGAATCTTCTAGAAGTTTCAAAATGAAGGTTCCTAAAAGCGGGATTTTTTCTTTTTTCTTTTACTAGCTCTTTACTTTTTCCTCTTAGTTTTTTTCTTTTTTCTGCTTATTTTTATATTCTTTTTATTCAATATTTTCTATAATTCAAAAAATGTTTGCGCTTTTGAAAAAGTTTGAGTTTTGAAAAAATATTCACAAATTGTAAAAATATTAAATTTTCTAAAAGTTTGCAAATTTGGAAAAATGTTTGTGGTTGTGTACGTGCTATGTACGATGTATGGCAGTGTACGTGTGCACGTGTTGTATTTAGTTCAAGTCACAGAGACTCACAGGGCACCCGTGTCCACAATGAATGAACGGATACACTATTATATATGAATGCAACTTTGTTAATAGGAACCAACACCTGCCTAATAGACATTAAAGTCATCAAAGTTGGATGGATCATCCTCTTTTCTGTACTATATTTTTACTTAATCATAATTTAAATTGTTAGCAAACTTTAAATATTATTTTCAAATATAATTAATTAGAACAATACAACAATGCCACCATATTACGGTGCATATTTTCATAAATTATTAAGTTGATATTATTTTATCTTTTTAATTTAGTTTGACATATAGGAAAAATATTTTATCACCATATTAATACATAAGCAGATCATAATGATGAAGTTAAACCCACAAATTAGTTGATGCTCCTAGTATTTATAGTGCATTTATTTGTTTACTGCCATATAGTGTTCTTAAATATGTATACAACTCGGTTGAGAGTGTTAGATTTATGAATCTTACAAATGATTCCAAGAGGTTTCTAGAGTATAGAACTGCCTTGTTTTAGTGTGAATTAAGTAACTATCTAGTGTATGAGGAGACAACAATCAATTTCTCCTGATATCCCCTCGGCCACTCTGGCTTGTTGATAGTGTTGGTTTCTTGGTCAACATAGTTCTTTGTTCACATGCATCACGGTACTTGGTATTGAGACCATCGTGTTACTGCTTGTAACACACATGCATAGTTTGAATACAACCTTATTCATGTGGTAGTGTTGCTTGTTTAATTACGTATATTTTTGTACACAGGCAACTAATGTAAGATGTCTAAATTATGTACCCAACGCGCAAATGCAAGCAACCTAACCCCTATCAAATTAGCTTGGAACCGAGCTAATATATGCTGATAAGAACATGTGTGGCTTGCCCCTACTGATATAAAATATCATTTCAAAAATTGCTTGCACAAAAAAATGATCAATATATCAATTGACATTGCCAATTTTTAGCACGATATCTCCACATATATTTAGATGTAATTGTTGCTTTCCTTTCTAAAACATTGTAAATAATATTATACATTTGTGAATTCATCAAGCTATCAAATTTATGCTTGTTTATTTGCAAGGGCACTTCTGTAACATACTTTCTAATATTACATTAAATAATGCTGGATAGCTGGTATATCAAAGGGTACTAAACCTCTTGAAGGTGTTGCATGTCTCAAGATGCGGTTGTGGGGTCAATTAGATCCAACACTAGTTGTGGTGGGTTATCTAATAAGCATCCAAACGGCCGCATCATCTCAACCCTCGGTATCCAATTCTCTTCCCATATGTTTGTATTCTATCCAGTACCTATTCTTTTTATCAAACCCGGCCTGACGATGTCTCTACCCTTCACTATCGCTCTCCAAATCTAGCTTGGGTGGTCTTTGATGTCTACTACGCAACTTTATTCTTGTAGACACGTGTTGGGCCTCCAAGCACAGAGTTTTGTAGGACAGTAGCAATTTTTCCCTCAAGTGGATGACCTAAGGTTTATCAATCCGTGAGAGGTGTAGGATGAAGATGGTCTCTCTCAAACACCCTGCAACCAAATACAATAAATCTCTTGTGTCCCCAACACACCCAATACAATGGCAAATTGTATAAGTGCACTAGTTCGGCGAAGAGATGGTGATAAAAGTGTAATATGGATGGTAGAAATATATTTTTATAATCTGAATGAATAAAAACAGCAAGTGGCTAATAGTAAATGGGCACAAAAACGGTATTGCAATGCTTAAAAATGAGGCCTAGGGTCCGTACTTTCGTTAGTGCAATCTCTCAACAGTGCTAACATAGTTGGGTCATATGATTATCCCTCAAAGTACAGTAAATAATCACTCCCGAGTTCCTATTAGCATAGAACAAAAGATAGGAATTGTTCGTAGGGTACGAAGCCACCTCAAAGCAATTCTTTCCGATCGATCTATTCAAGAGTTCGTACTAAAATAACACAAAGCTATTGTTTCCATTCGATCTATCCTAGAGTTCGTACTAGAATAACCCCAAAGCATATTCATATTCATAATACTCAATCCACACAAAGAACTACAAAAAGAGACCCCGAAGTTTCTACCGGAGAAAAACATGCATCAACCCCTATGCATAGATTACCCCAGTATCACCGCGGGAATCCGCGAGTTGAATGCCATAACATATATCAAGTGAATCAATAAGATACGCCAATTGTCACCTCAAGTATTCATATTGCAAGACATATATCATGTGTTCTCATCTCTGAATATTCAATCTGATATGACAAAACTTCAAAGTGTAAAGATTCAATTCATCACAACAAGAGTATAGAGGGGAGAAACATCATATGATCCGACTATATTAACAAAGCCCATGATATAGATCCCGAGAGAGAGAGAGAGAGATTGAACACATAGCTACTGGTACAAACCCTCAGCCCCGAGGGTGGACTACTCCCTCCTCATCATGGTGGCCGACGGGATGATGAAGATGGCCACCAGAGATGATTCCCCCCTCTAGCAGGGTGCCGGAACGGGTCTAGATTGGTTTTCGGTGGCTACGGAGCCCTGCGGCGGCGGAACTTTTGATCTAGGTTAACCCCAAAGGGTTTTAAAATATTTGGGAATTTATAGTGCAAAGAAGGGGTGCGGGAGGCCACCGAGGTGGGCACAACCCACCTGGGTGCGCCAGGGGGCCCTGGCGCGCCCTTGTGGGTTGTGCCCCCCTCGGGGCACCCCCCAGGTGCAGCTCTAGCGCATTGGGTTCCTTCCGGTCCATAAAAAGTTTCGCGGTGTTTGGACTCCGTTTAATATTTGATTTTCTGCGATGTAAAAAACAAGCAAAAAACAGCAACTGGCACCGGGCACTGGGTCAATAGGTTAGTCCCAAAAAATGATATAAAGTTGCTATAAAATGATTGTAAAACATCCAGGAATGATAATATATTGGCATGAATACTTCATAAATTATAGATACGTTGAAGACGTATCAGCCTCCCAATTGTGCATGCAATATAGCGGTGTCTGGGAAATAAACACTCTTTAGGATCCGTGGCGCATTGACATACCATTGAACTTGGCAAAGAATTGATACAAAGGATACTACTCTCTTTTGTGTGACATACCACCAACCCGAAAGTAAATGGTTATTATCGAAACCGAACTGTATCTATATATAAAACCGTATAAACCAAACTTTAAAGACAATATAAACCATAAAACGTATAAACCAAACCAAATCAAACCGAAAAAACGAATGCACACCCTGAATTATGGGTATCCCCATCATTAGCCTCAGAATCGACACCCTAGCAATTTGCAATCAACACCCTAACATTTGGGGCAATTTGCACTGAACACCCTAGCATTTTGCAGGCAATACATTAGACTTATGATTTTGTTACAAAGAAGACCAAAATTTTAAAGTCATGTGAATTTTGAGTTGAAATTTCGGCAGCAAACACATGAGAAGAATCCAAATCAGCAATGGTATTAATAACTGATATATCACATATGAGAGTAGAAATACAACTTGTGTGCTTTGCCTCCTCCTCCTATACCATCAATACCAGGATGAATGATTTCTAAGAGCTACGCCATCCGTTCCATAATATAAGAGCGTTTTTAACACTATACTACACTCTTATATTATGGGATAGAGCGAGTACTACCCACTCCAATGCATCCCTGCCAACACAACTAGCAATTCTGAAACAACCAAGACAAGGTAACAAAACTTGACGACGATGAAATGCTCCCATCCATCATCATGGCCTCTGGCTTCACCACGACAACATCTGGCTGTTCATCCTTCCCATCCAAAACTTCCCTATGTCACAATAAAGAAAACAATGAGACTTCTATCTTCACTTCCAAAGTCGGACAGAAGAACCAGGATTATATATATATATATATATATATATATATATATATGATGTACTTGTTGTTTTCTACAATTAGGAGAGCACCTGATAGAAAAGCAACATGAACAGTGCCTGATTCGGCAATATAATTAACATTGAGCTAGGGAACAAGAACTAGAGGATTGCAACCTGAAGCCCAAGACATCAACTGCAAAATAAACTTCCGCATAAATAGACCAGATGAAGTCTTTACATGCCCTACCAATATAAACTTCAGCAAGCAGAGAGCCGATTTGACACTTAATGCATCTCAACAAATAGAAAGAAAAAAACTGGTGATACCCAAGAAAATAGAAAGAAAAAACTGGTGACAGCCAATCAGTCCCATTCGACATGCATAATCATTGGCAACACAAGACCTTTTTAGTATTAATAAAACCCTCCACTTCATCTACTGGCCAGGAAGGTTAGGACTGTAACACACACACACACAAACTAAGTCAGAATTAATTTAGTTTCATTCCCAGACCAACAGCTTGGTGATTGTTTAGTATCTATCCTGGTAGTACAATATATGATAGCTTTGATTCCTTTGTATGAATAAGAATACAACTAGTACAATATCTGCTTGATGCACCACACAAGAGACACACAACACGACAACAACATGGGGACTCGATTTCAACCAGGGCATCAGCATAGCGTTTAAGTCTAAAATCATCACCTCCATTTCGTCTACTGAACAAGAGAAACTCAATGACCATAACACTACAATAGCAATTACTTTCCTGAGAAGTTGAGCGTATTTTGAGCTAAGAGAATAAATAACCACAGACACAAAGGTTCAGACTTCAAGCATGTTGAGTAACTAAACATACATCCAGAATTAAATGTGGGGGCATTTGCAATATATGGTGTAGGGATATTACAAAGTGAGTGGGTGGAGGGAGAGTGAGGTGCTACCTGTTGCAGGGAGCCATGCTGGTAGCGAGCAGGGATCTTCTGAAGGAAATATGCCCTAGAGGCAATAATAAAGTTTTGATTTATATTTCCTTATATCATGGTAAATGTTTATTATTCATGCTAGAATTGTATTAACCGGAAACTTAGTACATGTGTGAATACATAGACAAACAGAGTGTCACTAGTATGCCTCTACTTGACTAGCTCGTTAATCAAAGATGGTTAAACTTCCTAACCATAGACATGAGTTGTCATTTGATGAACGTGATCACATCATTAGAGAATGGTGTGATTGACTTGACCCATCCATTAGCTTAGCACTATGATCGTTTAGTTTATTGCTATTACTTTCTCCATAACTTATACATGTTCTTGTGACTATGAGATTATGCAACTTCCGAATACCGGAGGAACACTTAGTGTGCTATCAAATGTCATAACGTAACCGGATGACTATAAAGATGCTCTACAGGTGTCTCCGATGGTGTTTGTTGAGTTGGCATAGATCAAGATTAGGATTTGTCACTCCGTGTATCGGAGAGGTATCTTTGGGCCCTCTCGGTAATGCACATCACTATAAGCCTTGCAAGCAATGTGACTAATGAGTTAGTTGTGGGATGTTGCATTACGGAACGAGTAAAGAGACTTGCCGGTAATGAGATTGAACTAGGTATTGAGATACCGACGATCAAATCTCGGGCAAGTAACATACCGATGACAAAGGAAACAACATATATTGTTATTAGGTTTGACCGATAAAGATCTTCGTAGATTATGTAGGAACCAATATGAGCATCCAGGTTCCGCTATTGGTTATTGACCGGAGATGATTCTCGGTCATGTCTACATAGTTCTCGAACCTGTAGGGTCCGTACGCTTAACATTTGATGATGATCAGTATTATAAGTTTATGTGTTTTGATGTACTGAAGGTAGTTCGGAGTCCCGGATGTGATCAAGAACATGACGAGGAGTCTCAAAATGGTCGAGACATAAAGATTGATATATTGGAAGACTATGTTTGGACATCGGAATGGTTCCGGATGAGTTCGGGCATTTACCGGAGTACCTGGGGGTTACCGGAACCCCCCGGGGAGTCAATGGGCCTTATTGGGCCTTAGTGGGAGAGAGGAGGCGGCGGCCAGGTGGAGGGCGCCCCCGCAAGCCCAATTCAAGTTGGGTGGGGGGCCGCCCCCCTTTCCTTCCCTCTCTCTCCCCCTTCATTCTTCTTCTACTCCTACTAGGAAGGGGGGAAACCTACTCTACTGGGAGTAGGACTCCCCCCTTGGGCGCGCCCTATGAGGGCCGGCCCTCCCCTCCTCCACTCCTTTATATACGAGGGAGGGGGCACCCCATAGACACACAAGTTGATTGTTTAGCCGTGTGCGGTGCCCCCCTCCATAGATTTCCACCTCGGTCATATTGTTGTAGTGCTTAGGCGAAGCCCTGCGTCGGTAACTTCATCATCACCGTCATCACGCCGTCGTGCTGGAAAACTCTCCTTTGGCCTCAACTGGATCAAGAGTATGAGGGACATCACCGAGCTGAACGTGTGCAGATCGCGGAGGTGCCGTGCGTTCGGTACTTGATCGGTTGAATCGCGAAGACGTTGGACTACATCAACCGTGTTTCATAACGCTTCCACTTTCGGTCTAAGAGGATACGTAGACATACTCTCCCCTCTCGTTTCTATGCATCTCCTACATAGATCTTGCGTGATCGTAGGAGAATTTTGAAATACTGCGTTCCCCAACATCTTCTACGGTGCGTCATCGTGGTTTGGCTGGACTCGACAATGTCCTCAGTCAAGCTCAAGCATGGGATCTGGCATGTCCTGGTCCTCGTACTCCTCCACCTCGTCGTCCTCCTCGTCCATGATGTTGTGCGCCCGCTGCTTGGAATTAAAAAAAATCCAAAATCGATCACACTCGAAGGAGGGTCGACAGATGGACGGGGATGATTGAAGTAGGAAGGACGTGAGGCTGACCGGACCTTGGGAATCAATGTTGGTGGCAGCTGTGGGGAGTTGGGCACCCAGGCTAGTGTGGTAGTCACATAAGAAGACAAGGATGGAGCCTGCATCCTTGGAGGTCGAGGACAACAAGGATCACAAGCTTTCATCACCTCTATCCTCGAGGGAGCAGGACAAGGTCGCGGCTCACATCCCATACTGGCGGATGCAAGGTGGGCCGCGTCACAGATCAGGAGGGCCTTTAGCCTCCCTCTTCCCGGATCAGTCGGCCTCCTAGCCTCATGGTCACGCTCGATCCATGCGTGGCGGATCATCTCGTCATGCAACAGAGTAGGTTCCCTAGTTCCTTGGTTCCATTTTTCGAAAAAATAAATCACATCAAAGAATTCAGTAAACATGATAGGGAGGTAACATATATGCAAGCATGATCTTGCCGTTTCATAAGGCAAGTAGTTCTTCTACCTAACAGACTAACATCTAGCCAGTCAACTAGCTAGTTCAGAATCCCTAAAAAGCTAGTTTGGAAATCTAAAACCACATAACACATCATAGAAATAGTCCGAAACCGAACATAATCTACTTTCGCACAAGCAAAAATGCTACTGCCAAATGCGGGTCGAGTGTTCCAGATCCAACTGGGCATGCAGTACCATAATCTAGTTGCAAATTGAGGGTTTGTAGTTCAAGAAACATGTTCCAGTAACCATATTACCAAGACTAAAACTGAAAATAGACACAAGCCTATGCATAGAAATTTCGATGAAAGAACTAGTTTCATATCACACACAACCTCGAGATACTAGCATCAAACGAAAGCATCCATCCACCAAAACTCAGTTACGATACGACTAAAAGGTTATGCTTTTACATTATCACCACCATCTACGCAAGCCAGAAATCAAAACGACAAGCGAGGTTGGGACAATTGCGGACTTTGCCCACTATGCAAGAGGGAGCAAGAATCTGTGGCTCACCTCTTCTACAAGTGCCGATACATGTTGAGGCTCTGGGAAATGCTGAAAGTATGGCTACGATTGGATACCATGGATATTACTACTTGGCCGGGGGAGCGAGGATGTCTAGCGCAACGAGGGTGCATAGGAAAGCTATGGCCTCCCTCACAATGCTTGTTAGCTGGACTATATGGAATGAGAGGAATGCGAGGATTTTCCGCAACAAGTTCAACCCACCCAACATCCTATTTATCAACATAAAGAGCGAGGCTAAACTTTGGATCACCGCCGGGGCAAAAAATGTGGGTCTTTTGATGCCGGGAGAGTAATGACCATGATGTAATATTTTTTATTTTTTTCTCTTTCACAATATGTTGCAAACTCTTGTCCGTTTCCTTCTTAATTAATGGATGAGGCAAAGCTTTTGCCTCCATTTCAAAAAAAAGAAATCAAAACGAGTAAACTAATAACACTGCCATGACAAATACTAGTTGCATGTGTAAAAAAACTTCTAGTAAGACAAAAAAAGTAGCATTCTAGTTGTCCACTCCATTTAAAGTAAAAGCAATTATGTGTTTTTGAAACTCAATAGTCGGTGAGTTAACAACATAACAAATCACCTCCAAATTAACCTTGACAGCAAAGGAAGCACACTTGTTACTTGTAGCAGAAACAGAAGGTACAAAATGAACTAAATAAATAATGCCCAGGCAGTTACTACTAGTACTCCTCGCGGCCAACCTGCCCACTCCAAGTCCTACTTCACAACCAAACCATTTGACACAAAATGATTTGAACCCATATGGACCAACCGCACTCCCATGGCGGCTAGCATGCACCACCAAGCTGTCTACACTTATACTGCTTACAACTCAAACCATTCAACCTGGATTTATAACTTGACATGCATGCGCACCCTAACAATCCACAATCCTGATATGAATGAATGAGAACACTACTGGGTCGATCCAACAGTAGAGAAGCGAGGCGCCCGAAGGAGCTCCTATTAGGCGCTTCAGGCACCAGGTAGCTCCCTAGCGCCCACGCGTCGGCGCTAGTGGGCCGGCCCATGTAAACGATCCATTTGAGAAAAAGATGGTTCCCAAATGTAGGTTTTTTTCTATATGGTGCTGGTGGGCCAGCCCATGTACACAATGTTGGTGGGCCGGCCCATGTACCGAGTGGCGGTCTAGATCGGTGGTGGCAATGACAACATGGCCATGAAACATTTGCCATTGATGCTTGAGGGATCTGCTCGGGCCTAGCTCAACCTGCGGATGTAGATGCTCTTACATGGCAAACTTATTTTCTAGAGATCATGTCAATCTTTGCCATCGGTTCCACCAATAGAACAATTTTGTTGCCATATGAGTAAGAAAAAAAATGTACATACATGACAAATTTCTCACAAAAAACATGTCAATTTAATTAAAACTACCACGACAATGTTTTACTATGCATCTTCCATGGCATTTTTTGTCATAATTTTTGTTTCTCGCATACATGACAACTTTCTTATACAAAAGATGACAATTTCAATTAAAATGCCATGGCAATGTTTAGTATGCATCTGCCATGGCGTTTTTTGTTCATTTTTTGTATTATTTTACATACATGAAAAATTCTCATAAAGATGGCACTTTTTATTAAACTACTATGGCCATTTTTTAATATGCACATGCCATGGCAATTTCTGTTCATAATTTTGCTTTGTATTGTTTGTTTTTTCTCGTGGCATTTTTCTGCCATGGGAAGATCCTAACATAAAATTTTGCCATGGCAACATGTGAGCATTATCAAAGTTATCGTTAGAATATTTTTTCACATGCTTTCTTTAACAAAAATAATGTTGTAAAACTTGCCATTATAAAAAAATAACATCATGGCAAATTGAAAAATATTTAAAATATTTAGTTCTGCTATAATGGCAACCTTTTAGGGAAAATTTCATTTTCTTTATAAAAATAGCAATTGTTTAGTAAATGGAAATAATATAGTTGAGGGAGTCCTGGATTAGGGGGTCCTCGGACAGCCGGACTATCTACTTTGGCCGGACTGTTGGTCTATGAAGATACAAGATTGAAGACTTCGTCCCGTGTCCGGGTGAGACTCTCCTTTGCGTGGAAGACAAGCTTGGCGATTCGGATATGTAGATCTCCTCCCTTGTAACCGACTCTATGTAACCCTAGCCCCCTCCGATGTCTATATAAACCGGAGGGTTTAGTCCGTAGAACAACAACAATCATAATCATAGGCTAGCTTCTAGGGTTTAGCCTCTACGATCTCGTGGTAGATCAACTCTTGTAATACTCATATCATCAAGATCAATCAAGCAGGAAGTAGGGTATTACCTCCATCAAGAGGGCCCAAACCTGGGTAAACACTGTGTCCCCCGCCTCCTGTTACCACCAGCCTTAGACGCACAGTTCGGGACCCCCTACCCGAGATCCGCCGGTTTTGACACCGACATTGGTGCTTTCATTGAGAGTTCCACTGTGCCGTCACGATAAAGGCTTGATGGCTCCTTCGATCATCGGCAATGATGCGATCCAGGGTGAGGTTTTTCTCCCCGGACAGATCTTCGTATCCGGTGGCTTCGTACTGCAGGCCAACTCGCTTGGCCATCTGGAGCAGATCGAGAGCTACGCCCCTGGCCGTCAGGTCAGGTTTGGAAGCTTGAACTATACTGCCGACATCCGCGGAGACTTGATCTTCGACGGATTCAAGCCCATGTCAGGTGCGCCGCACAGTCACGACGATCATGACTTAGCCCTGCCGTCGGATGGTGTTCGGGAGATCACACCTGCGGCTACTCCGGCCCTTAATCCGGAGTAGATCGTGCCGTCCGAGGACGGGTGGTTGGACCCCGCCACGGAGGGCGCACACTCAGCGGCGATAGAGCCGAATACTAACTTCACCTCCTATGAGACCTGTGTTATCGGACCCTTGGATTCGTCCCCGGCCACAGGCTCTGAACCGCTTGCGTCCGTGCCTATCGAATCTGATTGGGCACCGATCATGGAGTTTACATCTGCGGATATCTTTCAGCACTCGCCCTTGGGCGACGTGCTAAAATCATTGAGGTCTCTCTCCTTGTCAAGAGACCCTTGGCCGAACTATGTCCGGCTTGAGTGGGAAGCGGACGACGAAGAAATTCATTCCCCACCCACCATCCACTTAATAGCCACTGTCGACGACTTAACCGACATGCTTGATTTCGGCTCCGAAGACATCGACGGTATGGACGACGATGCAGGAGAAGAACTGGAACCACCACCCACAGGGCGCTGGACAGCCACCTCATCATATGATATATATATATGATGGACACCCCCAAAGAAAGCGATGGCAATAAGGCAACGGAGGATAATCCCCTCGAGAAGCAATCTAAGCACCGGCGTCATCGACGCCGCTCTAAGCCCCGCCATAGCAAAAGCAGCGATACCGGCACAAGAGACAATAACACTGTGGATAGTGCTGAAGACGAAGACAATCCCCTCCAGCCAGGCTTCGAGCGGGAGGATGGGCAAGCTAGCCCTAAGGAACAGGCGATAGACGGAGAATCAGAGGATGACAATTACATGCCCCTCTCCGAAGACGAGGTGAGCCTCGGCGACGAAGAATTTATCGTGCCTGAGGATCCCATCGAGCAGGAGCGCTTCAAGCGCCGGCTTATAGCCACAGCAAAAAGCCTGAAGAAAAAGCTGTAACAGCTTCAAGTTGATTAAGATATGCTAGCGGATAGATGGATCGAGGTCCTGGTAGTCGAGGAATACGAACTCGAGCGCCCAGCGAAAAGTTAGCCAAAGTGCAGGTTGCTACCCCAACTTGAGGAGGAAGTATTAAAGCCTACACTACCAGCGTATGACGCGGCTGACCGGCCACCTCGTGGCCGAGACAAAGCGGCATATCAGCCCGAAGTCCAGCCCGCACCCCATCGCTAGTCAAACAAAAACACCAAGGCCTGGGGCTACACGCAGGACCTGCGAGACGTATTGGAAAACAAAGCAGGACATACAAGATCGATCTACGGATCATGGGGGCACGCCCCAACGCGTGACGACGACCGTCACGCCGGATATACTAAAAGCAAATCTGGCCGGGCCAAATACAGCAGACAAGACTCGTATGAACTGCGTCATGATATAGCCCGGCACAGAGGCGCCGCACACCCCCTATGTTTCACCGACGAAGTAATGGATCACGAATTCCCAGAAGGGTTTAAACTCGTGAACATTGAATCATATGATGGTACAACAAACCCCGCGGTATGGATTGAAGATTTCCTCCTCCACATCCACATGGCCCGCAGTGATGATCTACATGCCATCAAGTACCTCCCACTAAAACTCAAAGGGCCGGCTCGACATTGGCTGAATAGCCTGCAGGCAAACTCCATTGGCAGTTGGGAGAACTTGGAAGACGCATTCCTTGACAACTTCCAGGGCACTTATGTGCGACCACCAGATGCTGATGACTTGAGTCACGTAACCCAACAGCCCGGGGAGTCAGCCAGGAAATTCTGGACTCGGTTCCTAACTAAAAAGAACCAAATTGTCGACTGTCCGGATGCCGAGGCCTTAGCGGCATTTAAGCATAACATCGGCGACGAGTGGCTCGCCTGACACCTTGGCCAAGAGAAGCCGAAGTACATGGCAGCGCGCACGACACTCATGACCCACTTTTGTGCGGGCGAGGACAGCTGGCTGGCTCGCAGCAACAACACATCAAGAAATCCTGGCAATTCAGATGCCAAAGATAGCAACGACAAGCCACGTCGCAACAGACACAAGCGTCGCAACAACGACGACAATGCCGAGGACACGACAGTCAATGCCGGATTCAGTGGCTCTAAATCCGGTCAGCGGAAAAAGGCGTTCAAAAGAAGCAATCCGGGCCCGTCCAGTTTGGACCGCATACTCGATCGCTCGTGTCAAATTCATGGCACCCCCGATAAACCAGCCAACCACACCAACAAAGAATGCTGGGTGTTCAAACAGGCCGGCAAGTTGAATGCCGAAAACAAGGAAAAGGGGCTGCATAGCGACGACGAGGAGGAGCCCCGGTCGCCGAACACAGGAGGACAGAAGAAATTTCCTCCCCAAGTGAAAAAGGTGAACATGATATACCTAACCCATATTCCCAAGCGGGAACGTAAGCATGCACTAAGGGACGTCTATGCGTGAAGGAAATATGCCCTAGAGGCAATAATAAAGTTATTATTTATTTCCTTATAATCATGATAAATGTTTATTATTCATGCTAGAATTGTATTTTCCGGAAACATAATACATGTGTGAATACATAGACAAACAGAGTGTCACTAGTATGCCTCTACTTGACTAGCTCGTTAATCAAAGATGGTTATGTTTCCTAACCATGAACAATGAGTTGTTATTTGATTAACGAGGTCACATCATTAGTAGAATGATCTGATTGACATGACCCATTCCATTAGCTTAGCACCTAATCATTTAGTATGTTGCTATTGCTTTCTTCATGACTTATACATGTTCCTACGACTATGAGATTATGCAACTCCCGTTTACCGGAGGAACACTTTGGGTACTACCAAACGTCACAACGTAAATGGGTGATTATAAAGGAGTACTACAGGTGTCTCCAATGGTCGATGTTGGGTTGGCGTATTTCGAGATTAGGATTTGTCACTCCGATTGTCGGAGAGGTATCTCTGGGCCCTCTCGGTAATACACATCACATAAGACTTGCAAGCATTACAACTAATATGTTAGTTGTGAGATGATGTATTACGGAACGAGTAAAGAGACTTGCCGTTAACGAGATTGAACTAGGTATTGGATACCGACGATCGAATCTCGGGCAAGTAACATACCGATGACAAAGGGAACAACGTATGTTGTTATGCGGTCTGACCGATAAAGATCTTCGTAGAATATGTAGGAGCCAATATGGGCATCCAGGTCCCGCTATTGGTTATTGACCAGAGACATGTCTCGGTCATGTCTACATTGTTCTCGAACCCGTAGGGTCCGCACGCTTAAGGTTACGATGACAGTTATATTATGAGTTTATGCATTTTGATGTACCGAAGGTTGTTCGGAGTCCCGGATGTGATCACGGACAAGACGAGGAGTCTCGAAATGGTCGAGACGTAAAGATTGATATATTGGAAGCCTATGTTTGGACATCGGAAGTGTTCCGGGTGAAATCGGGATTTTACCGGGTTACCGGGAGGTTACCGGAACCCCCCGGAAGCCATATGGGCCATCATGGGCCTTAGTGGAAAGGAGAAAGGGGCAGCCCAAGGTGGCTGCGCCTCTTTCCCCTCCCCTAGTCCTATTAGGACTAGGAGAAGGTGGCCGGCCCCCCTCTCTCCCTTCCCCTCCGAGGAATCCTAGTTGGACTAGGATTGGGGGGAGGAATCCTACTCCCAGAGGGAGTAGGACTCTCCTGCGCCTCCCTCTTTGGCCGGCCAGCCTCCCCTCCTCTCCTCCTTTATATACGGAGGCAGGGGCACCTCTAAACACACAAGTTGACACAAGTTGATCCACGTGATCGATTCCTTAGCCGTGTGCGGTGCCCCCTGCCACCATATTCCTCGATAATACTGTAGCGGAGTTTAGGCGAAGCCCTGCTGCTGTAGTTCATCAAGATCGTCACCACGCTGTTGTGCTGACGAAACTCTTCCCCGACACTTTGCTGGATCGGAGTCCGGGGATCGTCATCGAGCTGAACGTGTGCTCGAACTCGGAGGTGTCGTAGTTTCGGTGCTTGATCGGTTGGATCGTGAAGACGTACGACTACTTCCTCTACGTCGTGTCATTGCTTCCGCAGTCGGTCTGCGTTGGGTACGTAGACAACACTCTCCTCTCGTTGCTATGCATCACATGATCCTGTGTGCGCGTAGGAAATTTTTTGAAATTACTACGTAACCCAACAGTGGTATCAGAGCCTAGGTTAATGACGTTGATGTTATATGCACGAGTAGAACACAAGTGAGTTGTGGACGATACAAGTCATACTGCCTACCAGCATGTCATATTTTGGTTCAGCGGTATTGTTGGACGAGACGACCCGGACCAACCTTACGCGTACGCTTACGCGAGACCGGTTCCCTCGACGTGCTTTGCACAGAGATGGCTTGCGGGCGACTGCCTCTCCAACTTTAGTTGAACCAAGTATGGCTACGCCCGGTCCTTGCGAAGGTTAAAACGGAGTCTATTTGACAAACTATCGTTGTGGTTTTGATGCGTAGGTGAGATTGGTTCTTACTTAAGCCCGTAGCAGCCACGTAAAACATGCAACAACAAAGTAGAGGACGTCTAACTTGTTTTTGCAGGGCATGTTGTGATGTGATATGGTCAAGGCATGATGCTGAATTTTATTGTATGAGATGATCATGTTTTGTAACCAAGTTATCGGCAACTGGCAGGAGCCATATGGTTGTCGCTTTATTGTATGCAATGCAATCGCGATGTAATGCTTTACTTTATTACTAAACGGTAGTGATAGTCGTGGAAGCATAAGATTGGCGAGACGACAATGATGCTACGATGGAGATCAAGGTGTCGCGCCGGTGACGATGGTGATCATGATGGTGCTTCGGAGATGGAGATCACAAGCACAAGATAATGATGGCCATATCATATCACTTATATTGATTGCATGTGATGTTTATCTTTTTATGCATCTTATCTTGCTTTGATTGACGGTAGCATTATAAGATGATCTCTCACTAAATTATCAAGAAGTGTTCTCCCTGAGTATGCACCGTTGCAAAAGTTCTTCGTGCTGAGACACCACGTGATGATCGGGTGTGATAGGCTCTACGTTCAAATACAACGGGTGCAAAACAGTTGCGCACGCAGAATACTCAGGTTAAACTTGACAAGCCTAGCATATGCAGATATGGCCTCGGAACACGGAGACCGAAAGGTCGAGCGTGAATCATATAGTAGATATGATCAACATAATGATGTTCACCGATGAAACTACTCCATCTCACGTGATGATCGGACATGGTTTAGTTGATTTGGATCACGTGATCACTTAGAGGATTAGAGGGATGTCTATCTAAGTGGGAGTTCTTTAATAATATGATTAATTGAACTTAAAATTTATCATGAACTTAGTCCCTGATAGTATCTTGCTTGTTTATGTTGATTGTAGATAGATGGCTCGTGCTGTTGTTCCGTTAAATTTTAATGCGTTCCTTGAGAAAGCAAAGTTGAAAGATGATGGTAGCAATTACACGGACTGGGTCCGTAACTTGAGGATTATCCTCATTGCTGCACAGAAGAATTACGTCCTGGAAGCACCGCTGGGTGCCAGGCCTGCTGCTGGAGCAACGCCAGATGTTATGAATGTCTGGCAGAGCAAAGCTGATGACTACTCGATAGTTCAGTGTGCCATGCTTTACGGCTTAGAATCGGGACTTCAACGACGTTTTTGAACGTCATGGAGCATATGAGATGTTCCAGGAGTTGAAGTTAATATTTCAAGCAAATGCCCGGATTGAGAGATATGAAGTCTCCAATAAGTTCTATAGCTGCAAGATGGAAGAGAACAGTTCTGTCAGTGAGCATATACTCAAAATGTCTGGGTATAATAATCACTTGATTCAATTGGGAGTTAATCTTCCAGATGATTGCGTCATTGACAGAATTCTCCAATCACTGCCACCAAGCTACAAGAGCTTCGTGATGAACTATAATATGCAAGGGATGAACAAGACTATTCCCGAGCTCTTCGCAATGCTAAAAGCTGCGGAGGTAGAAATCAAGAAGGAGCATCAAGTGTTGATGGTTAACAAGACCACTAGTTTCAAGAAAAAGGGCAAAGGGAAGAAAAAGGGGAACTTCAAAAAGAACGGCAAGCAAGTTGCTGCTCAAGAGAAGAAACCCAAGTCTAGACCTAAGCCTGAAACTGAGTGCTTCTACTGCAAGCAGACTGGTCACTGGAAGCGGAATTGCCCCAAGTATTTGGCGGATAAGAAGGATGGCAAGGTGAACAAAGGTATATGTGATATACATGTTATTGATGTGTACCTTACCAATGCTCGCAGTAGCACCTGGGTATTTGATACTGGTTCTGTTGCTAATATTTGCAACTCGAAACAGGGACTACAGAATAAGCGGGCACTGGCAAAGGACGAGGTGACGATGCGCGTGGGAAACGGTTCCAAAGTCGATGTGATCGCGGTCGGCACGCTACCTCTACATCTACCTTCGGGATTAATATTAGACCTAAATAATTGTTATTTGGTGCCAGCGTTGAGCATGAACATTATATCTGGATCTTGTTTAATGCGAGACGGTTATTCATTTAAATCAGAGAATAATGGTTGTTCTATTTATATGAGTAATATCTTTTATGGTCATGCACCCTTGAAGAGTGGTCTATTCTTACTAAATCTCGATAGTAGTAATACACATATTCATAATGTTGAAACCAAAAGATACAGAGTTGATAATGAAAGTGCAAATTATTTGTGGCACTGTCGTTTAGGTCATATCGGTGTAAAACGCATGAAGAAACTCCATACTAATGGACTTTTGGAACCACTTGATTATGAATCACTTGGTACTTGCGAACCGTGCCTCATGGGCAAGATGACTAAAACACCGTTCTCCGGTACTATGGAGAGAGCAACAGATTTGTTGGAAATCATACATACCGATGTATGTGGTCCGATGAATATTGAGGCTCGTGGCGGATATCGTTATTTTCTCACCTTCACAGATGATTTGAGCAGATATGGATATATCTACTTAATGAAGCATAAGTCTGAAACATTTGAAAAGTTCAAAGAATTTCAGAGTGAAGTTGAAAATCATCGTAACAAGAAAATAAAGTTTCTACGATCTGATCGTGGAGGAGAATATTTGAGTTACGAGTTTGGTGTACATTTGAAAAACTGCGGAATAGTTTCGCAACTCACGCCCCCCGGAACACCACAGCGTAATGGTGTGTCCGAACGTCGTAATCGTACTTTACTAGATATGGTGCGATCTATGATGTCTCTTATAGATTTACCGCTATCATTTTGGGGATATGCTTTAGAGACGGCCGCATTCACGTTAAATAGGGCACCATCAAAATCCGTTGAGACGACGCCTTATGAACTATGGTTTGGCAAGAAACCAAAGTTGTCGTTTCTTAAAGTTTGGGGCTGCGATGCTTATGTGAAAAAGCTTCAACCTGATAAGCTCGAACCCAAATCGGAGAAATGTGTATTCATAGGATACCCAAAGGAAACTGTTGGGTACACCTTCTATCACAGATCCGAAGGCAAAACATTTGTTGCTAAGAATGGATCATTTCTAGAGAAGGAGTTTCTCTCGAAAGAAGTGAGTGGGAGGAAAGTAGAACTTGACGAGGTAACTGTACCTGCTCCCTTACTGGAAAGTAGTTCATCACAGAAAACTGTTTCAGTGACACCTACACCAGTTAGTGAGGAAGCCAATGATCATGATCATGAAACTTCAGATCAAGATACTACTGAACTTCGTAGATCAACCAGAGTAAGATCCGCACCAGAGTGGTACGGTAATCCTGTTCTGGAGGTCATGCTACTAGATCATGATGAACCTACGAACTATGAAGAAGCGATGGTGAGCCCAGATTCCGCAAAGTGGCTAGAAGCCATGAAATCTGAGATGGGATCCATGTATGAGAACAAAGTATGGACTTTGGTTGACTTGCCCGATGATCGGCAAGCGATTGAGAATAAATGGATCTTTAAGAAGAAGACTGACGCTGATGGTAATGTTACTGTCTACAAAGCTCGACTTGTCGCAAAAGGTTTTCGGCAAGTTCAAGGAATTGACTACGATGAGACCTTCTCACCCGTAGCGATGCTTAAGTCCGTCCGAATCATGTTAGCAATTGCCGCATTTTATGATTATGAAATTTGGCAAATGGATGTCAAAACTGCATTCCTGAATGGATTCCTGGAAGAAGAGTTGTATATGATGCAACCAGAAGGTTTTGTCGAACCAAAGGGAGCTAACAAAGTGTGCAAGCTCCAGCGATCCATTTATGGACTAGTGCAAGCCTCTCGGAGTTGGAATAAACGTTTTGATAGTGTGATCAAAGCATTTGGTTTTATACAGACTTTTGGAGAAGCCTGTATTTACAAGAAAGTGAGTGGGAGCTCTGTAGCATTTCTGATATTATATGTGGATGACATATTACTGATTGGAAATGATATAGAATTTCTGGATAGCATAAAGGGATACTTGAATAAAAGTTTTTCAAAGAAAGACCTTGGTGAAGCTGCTTACATATTGAGCATCAAGATCTATTGAGATAGATCAAGACGCTTGATAAGATTTTCAATGAGTACATACCTTGGCAAGATTTTGAAATAGTTCAAAATGGAACAGTCAAAGAAAGAGTTCTTGCCTGTGTTGCAAAAGTATGAAATTGAGTAAGACTCAAATCCCGACCACAGCAGAAAATAGAAAGAGAATGAAAAGTCATTCCCTATGCCTCAGTCATAGGTTCTATAAAGTATGCTATGCTATGTACCAGACCTATTGTATACCTTGCTCTGTATTTGGCAAAGGAGTACAATAGTGATCTAGGAGTAGATCACTGGACATTGGTCAAGAATATCCTTAGTAAGGACTAAGGAGATGTTTCTCGATTATGGAGGTGATAAAAGAGTTTGTTGTAAAAGTTACATCAGTGCAAACTTTTACACTGATCCAGATGACTCTAAGTCTCAATCTGGATACATATTGAAAGTGGGAGCAATTAGCTAGAGTAGCTTCGCACAGAGCATTGTAGACATAGGATATTTGCAAAATACATACGGCTCTGAATATGACAGATCCGTTGACTAAGCTTCTCTCACGAGCAAAACATGATCACACCTTAGTACTCTTTGGGTGTTAATCACATAGCGATGTGAACTAGATTACTGAATCTAGTAAACCCTTTGGGTGTTGGTCACATGGTGATGTGAACTATTGCTGTTAAAATCACATGGCGATGTGAACTAGATTATTGACTCTAGTGCAAGTGGGAGACTGAAGGAAATATGCCCTAGAGGCAATAATAAAGTTATTATTTATTTCCTTATATCATGATAAATGTTTATTATTCATGCTAGAATTGTATTAACCGGAAACATAATACATGTGAGAATACATAGACAAACAGAGTGTCACTAGTATGCCTCTACTTGACTAGCTCGTTAATCAAAGATGGTTATGTTTACTAACCATGAACAATGAGTTGTTATTTGATTAACGAGGTCACATCATTAGTAGAATGATCTGATTGACATGACCCATTCCATTAGCTTAGCACCTGATCGTTTAGTATGTTGCTATTGCTTTCTTCATGACTTATACATGTTCCTACGACTATGAGATTATGCAACTCCCGTTTACCGGAGGAACACTTTGGGTACTACCAAACGTCACAACGTAAATGGGTGATTATAAAGGAGTACTACAGGTGTCTCCAATGGTCGATGTTGGGTTGGCGTATTTCGAGATTAGGATTTGTCACTCCGATTGTCGGAGAGGTATCTCTGGGCCCTCTCGGTAATACACATCACATAAGACTTGCAAGCATTACAACTAATATGTTAGTTGTGAGATGATGTATTACGGAACGAGTAAAGAGACTTGCCGTTAACGAGATTGAACTAGGTATTGGATACCGACGATCGAATCTCGGGCAAGTAACATACCGATGACAAAGGGAACAACGTATGTTGTTATGCGGTCTGACCGATAAAGATCTTCGTAGAATATGTAGGAGCCAATATGGGCATCCAGGTCCCGCTATTGGTTATTGACCAGAGACATGTCTCGGTCATGTCTACATTGTTCTCGAACCCGTAGGGTCCGCACGCTTAAGGTTACGATGACAGTTATATTATGAGTTTATGCATTTTGATGTACCGAAGGTTGTTCGGAGTCCCGGATGTGATCACGGACAAGACGAGGAGTCTCGAAATGGTCGAGACGTAAAGATTGATATATTGGAAGCCTATGTTTGGACATCGGAAGTGTTCCGGGTGAAATCGGGATTTTACCGGGTTACCGGGAGGTTACCGGAACCCCCCGGAAGCCATATGGGCCATCATGGGCCTTAGTGGAAAGGAGAAAGGGGCAGCCCAAGGTGGCTGCGCCTCTTTCCCCTCCCCTAGTCCTATTAGGACTAGGAGAAGGTGGCCGGCCCCCCTCTCTCCCTTCCCCTCCGAGGAATCCTAGTTGGACTAGGATTGGGGGGAGGAATCCTACTCCCAGAGGGAGTAGGACTCTCCTGCGCCTCCCTCTTTGGCCGGCCAGCCTCCCCTCCTCTCCTCCTTTATATACGGAGGCAGGGGCACCTCTAAACACACAAGTTGACACAAGTTGATCCACGTGATCGATTCCTTAGCCGTGTGCGGTGCCCCCTGCCACCATATTCCTCGATAATACTGTAGCGGAGTTTAGGCGAAGCCCTGCTGCTGTAGTTCATCAAGATCGTCACCACGCCTTCGTGCTGACGAAACTCTTCCCCGACACTTTGCTGGACCGGAGTCCGGGGATCGTCATCGAGCTGAACGTGTGCTCGAACTCGGAGGTGCCGTAGTTTCGGTGCTTGATCGGTTGGATCGTGAAGACGTACGACTACTTCCTCTACGTCGTGTCATTGCTTCCGCAGTCGGTCTGCGTTGGGTACGTAGACAACACTCTCCTCTCGTTGCTATGCATCACATGATCCTGTGTGCGCGTAGGAAATTTTTTGAAATTACTACGAAACCCAACAATGCGATGGAGCCAGTCGCCCCAAAGTTCAACCCATGGTCTTCTTGTCCGATCACTTTCAATCGCAGGGACCACCCTACCAGTATCCGTCATGGCGGTTCTGCCGCATTGGTCCTTGACCCCATCATTGACGAATTTCACCTCACTCGAGTCCTTATGGACGGTGGCACCAGCCTGTACCTGCTCTATCAAGATACAGTGCGCAAAATGGGTATCGACCCCTTGAGGATCAAACCCACAAAAACCACCTTTAAAGGTGTCATACCAGGTGTAGAGGCCTGTTGCATGGGCTCAATCACACTGGAAGTGGTCTTCGGATCTCCGGACAACTTCCGAAGCGAGGAGTTGATCTTCGATATCGTCCCCTTCCGCAGTGGCTATCTCGCACTGCTCGGACGAACCGCATTCGCCAGATTCAATGCGGTACCGCATTATGCATACCTCAAGCTTAAAATGCCAGGACCTCGCGGGGTTATAACAGTTAATGGAAACACAGAACGCTCGCTCCGTACGGAGGAGCACACTACGGCCCTCGCAGCAGAAGTACAAAGCAGCCTTCTGAGGCAAACCACCAATTCATTGATAAAGCCCACATACACATTCAAGAGAGTCCGGAGTACCCTACAACAGGATCGCCCAGCATGTTCAGAGCTCGCCTAGCAATCCGGCCTCCATCCTAGTCCCAGTCAAGCGGCGAAATTTCCGCCGTGCATACATAATTACGCACTCAAGATACCATGGGTATAGGTGGAGGCACGGCTATAGCACGGCCCACAATGCGGCTGAACCGCTTCAGGACCCGTATATCTTTACCATTTTCTTGCTTTCAGGACCCTATTCTCTGAAGGCCCTCTCCAATACCCTGATTATCGGACCCATCACGGGAAGGAAACACCAAGGACGCAAGAAGCTTTGACGTACAAGGGAATCCCCAGGTGGTCTCTGATAACGACCACTATACCTATTTTACATACCCACACGCGGCCTGCCCTTGGATAGGACATGTCAAATAGTCCTATTTTTGCTTATTGCACTACTTGTATACATATGCTTTGACGTATCATTTAAATAACAATGTACCGCATTAGCTTATTATTGCATTTCTTCATCTTTTTTCCCTGTCTGCTTATTTACGACAAATTGCACCCGTACATTCTGGTACGTCCAATGCGCCAGGGGCTTCAGTGTACCCCATAACATGGCAAGAAAATTCTGAACACTTTCGACAGTGCGGCACCCCGAACTTATAGCATTATATGCATCAGCTCCGAATCATGTCTTGGGTCAATAGTTGGGTTTGCCCGGCTCCCATGTTTTGGTACCTTACGTTTCATTATATCGGCTAAGGTAGCACTGGGAGAACTACTGCGATTGTGTCCCGGTTCTTCCAGACGAGCACCTCAGTAAAGAAAGCCAAAAACCAACTGTCATGATGCGGCGAGAGCTGGTCACTGTTCGAGAGGTCTCAAATCCTTAAAGATTTTTTCCGCTTCGTGCGAGGAATCGGCCTTGTCCGATTTAGGCGTATATAGCACCCCATGTTCGGCCTTCCGAATACTAGGGGCTTCGCCAAAATTTAAAATTGTAGACTTCTATGGCTAAGTGAGAGTGATAAAGTTGTATAGTCCGATTGCCTTGTTCGCTGCGCTAAACACCTCCTTAAAGGACCAATTTTTTTTGGATAAACAGTGTTTAAGATTTATCCCGAACACCTCAGTACTATTACATGGGGGCAGAAGCCGACGATTGGCCAACTCTCAGATTTTATAAACGGCCGCACAGAAGGTAATATTTTAAATCGACAAGCGTTATATAGCGCACATGAACTCGTTTTCATATTACAGGATCACATGAGTACATTCATTCAAATATTACATCCTTAGCACATTCCTCCGCCACAAGGCGGGCACCCTTCAGGACACTGTCATAATACTTTTCGGGGTGGTGATGCTCCTTGCCCTCCGGGGCCCCTCCTTCACCAGCTTTTTGGCATCCATCTTCGCCCAGTGCACTTTCGCACGGGCAAAGGCCCTGCGCGCACCTTCAATACAGACTGGACGCTTTATGACTTCAAACCATGGGCAGGCATTCACAAGCCGCTTTACCAGGCCGAAGTAGCTGCCAGGCAGGGGCTTGCCAGGCCACATCCGGACTATAACACCCTTCATGGCCAGTTCGGCCGCCTTGTGGAGCTCGACCAGTTGCTTCAGCTGGTCGCTCATGGGCATCGGATGTTCGGTCCCAGTATATTGAGACCAGAACAACTTTTCCGTCGAGCTCCCTTCCTCGGCCCGGTAGAACTCCGCGGCATCCGACACGCTGCTTGGTAGATCTGCGAATGCTCCTGGAGAGCTCCGAATTCGGGTAAGTAAAAGGAAAGTCTCCTTCACATGCTTGCTTTGCATAATGAATGCCTTACCCGTCGCTATCTTCTTGACCGCCTGAATCTCCTGGAGAGCCTTTTGGGCTTTGACCTTAGCATTTTGTGTGTTCTCGAGGGCCTTCGCAAGCTCGGACCCCTGCGTCTTAGAGTCATGCTCCAAGGACTCGTATTTCTTGACAAAATCCTGGAGCTCTTGCTGAACCTCACCAACTCGGGCCTCTTGCTTCTCGCGCTCGATGCGCTCCTTGGCCGCCCTGTCTTCGGCCTCGGACAGCGCCTTCTTCAGGCCGCCACTTCGGTCATGGCCCCTAGCAAAATTCATGATGATACTATGATCTAATGACCACTTTTTTCTTTATCAATATACGGACGGGGTATCACTTACCTTTGTTCTCTTCGAGCTACCTCTTGGTAAGGCCGAGATCTTCCTCGGACCGTTCAAGGTCCCGCTTCAGTCCGGAGACCTCCGCAGTACGAGCGGCAGCGGCCAGCAGTGAGGCCTGCTTATTCACATAGACATATTTTGATTAAACTCCTGTGATTGTTATCTGATCCTCTATTCAGCCTTTCTTTGCGAACACCAAACAGAGCATCAGGGGCTACTGTCTATGCTGTGATATTTTCTCATAATTTGATTACTTACCTCAAAGCCTGTTAGGAGGCTGGCACAGGCTTCGGTCAATCCACTTTTGGCGGACTGAACCTTCTCGACCACCGCACTCATGATGGTGCGATGCTCTTCGTCAATGGAAGCGCCGCGAAGCGCTTCCAGCAAGTTGTCCGATGCCTCTGGATGGACAAAGGCCATCGACACAGACGGCTCGCCCCCCTTAGCGAGGGGTCGCCTGACAGAATCCGGAACCACTGGAGGTTCCGGCGCAGTATCCGGCTGGGGGCCGAACTTGCTGCAGCCCCCGTCATTAGAACCCATGGGAGTCTTACCCCCCATGTGCCCGACATCTGGGATGTCGCCTTGGGGCGCCTCTAGAATCATCTCCCCTTGGCCCGGTGCCCTTTGAGACAACACCTCGATGTCGTCCGTGGGCCGGGGGGAGGTGGCTGTCGGGAGTGAATCACTGTTCATCGCCGACTAGCCTAAAGACTCATACGAAGAGGATACGTCGCTATGGGCTTTGGATGGACTACATGATCATGTTAGACATGATAAGAAGCAATAAAACGAAACATACCAGAACTATTATTAGTATCCGGATACTTATGACTTCACTAGGGGCTTGTCCCTGGGCAACCACTCCTCGTCACTGTAAGCAGCTGTTGTGGAGTAGTCCGGAAGGAGGGTCCTTCCCTTCTTGGACCCTTCAGCCTCCCCAGACGGGGCGGCCTTCCTTTTCTTGCCCCCCCCGGTTGGGGGGGGGGGAGAACTTTCCTCTTCCGCCTCCTCGTTTTCATGGGAGGAGTGCGCCTCGGTGTTTTTGGACGATGAGTCCGATACAACCTTGCGTCGGAGACCTTTCCTGGTCCCCACGACCTTCTTCTTGGCCTTCTTCTCCGACGCCTCATAGGGCGCCGGAACCAACATCTCCGTTAAGAGAGCCTGTGCTGGATCTTTGGGCAGTGGGGACGGACAATCGATCCGCTCCGCTGTCGCTACCTAGTCCTGTTAAAATGGCATAGAGGCTCAGATCCCTCACATGATTATACTGGGGAAAGGAACATCTTGTGAGAGATAAAGAGCTTATCAGATTGACAGGGCGCTTTGCGCTGAGTCTGCGATCCTCGGTAAGGGGAGGAGGAACCTCGGCGGCCTTGAACAACACCTTCCAGACGTCTTTGTGCATCGTGTCAAAAAGCTCTTGAAGTGTCTGGTGCTCGGCCGGGTCGAACTCCCACATATTGAATGCCCATCTTTGACATGGAAGGATCCGGCGAAAGAGCATGACCTGGACCACGTTGACAAGCTTGATTTTCTTGCTTATCATATTTTTAACACAGCTCTGGAGTCCGGTCGGCTCCACCGATGAACCCCAGGATAGGCCCTTCTCTTTCCAGGAGGTGAGCCGCATGGGGATGCCGGATCGAGATTCGGGGGCCGCCACCCAGTTGGTGTCGCGCGGCTCGGTGATGTAGAACCACCCTGATTGCTACCCCTTCATGGTCTCCACATAGGAGCCTTCGAGCCAGGTGACGTTGGGCATCTTGCCCACCATGGCGCCTCCGCACTCCGCTTGCTGGCCTACCACCACCTTCAGTTCCATGTTGAAGGTCTTCAGCCACAGGCCGAAGTGGGGCTTGATGCGGAGGAAGGCCTCGCACACGACGATAAACGCCGAGATGTTGAGGATGAAATTGGGGGCCATATCATGGAAGTCCAGCCCGTAGTAGAACATGAGCCCATGGACAAATGGGTGGAGGGGAAATCCCAGTCCGTGAATGAAGTGGGTGAGGAATACAACCCTCTCATGGGGTTCTGGAGTAGGGATGATTTGCCCTGTGTCTGGGAGCCGGTGCGCGATGTCTGTGGCCAGGTATCCAGCTTCCCAGAGCTTCATAATGTTATCCTCCGTAACGGAGGAGACCATCCACTTGCCTCCCGCTCCGGATATGTTCGGAATGGCTTTGCGGAGAAGATGAGAACTTGGGCGCTGGAGCTCGAGTGCGCGAGAATGGATGGGCAGGGGAAGAAGAAGGTGTGGGTGAAAAAGAGGAATCCTTGTCCCTTTATAAAGGCGGTAGAAATTGTGTGCCTCCCTACTTGCCCCATAAAATCGCTTATTCCCCAAGCGTCGCGATTGATGGCACAGTTGGGTTACCCATATCCGTATTGATGAGAATCCCGTGATAAGGGGAACACGATCTCTGCTTCAACAAGACGTGCCAATAAAACCGCCTCGCAACACGTGCAGTGGCAGGCAGGGAAAAACGGTTCGTAATGACCGGGCCACGGCAGGACGTCACGTTATGAAAAGTTGTCAGCAGATTAGATTTGTGGAATAATATACTCTCTACGGTGGTATGTGGAATTTGTTTTACAGAGCCGGACACAATCCTGGTGTTCAAAATCTTCTATGGAGTATTCGAAGAAGGAACTCGCCTTGCAATGTCGAAGACAATCTGCGCGCCGAACTCATCGTCATTGAAGCCTGGTTCAGGGGCTACTGAGGGAGTCCTAGATTAGGGGGACCTCGGACAGCCAGACTATATACTTTGGCCAGACTGTTGGTCTATGAAGATACAAGATTGAAGACTTCGTCCCGTGTCCGGGTGGGACTCTCCTTTGCGTGGAAGGCAAGCTTGGCGATTCGGATATGTAGATCTCCTCCCTTGTAACCGACTCTGTGTAACCCTAGCCCCCTCCGATGTCTATATAAACCGGAGGGTTTAGTCCATAGAACAACAACAATCATAATCATAGGCTAGCTTCTAGGGTTTAGCCTCTATGATCTCATGGTAGATCAACTCTTGTAATACTCATATCATCAAGATCAATCAAGCAGGAAGTAGGGTATTACCTCCATCGAGAGGGCTAGAACCTGGGTAAACACTGTGTCCCCTGCCTCCTGTTACCATCAGCCTTAGACGCACAGTTCGGGACCCCCTACCCGAGATCCGCCAGTTTTGACACCGACAATAGTCACGACCAAAAATCCATTTATCGTTATTCTAGTTATGCCTTGCCACTTTTCATGGCTCACCACACAGAAAATTTCCATTTTGTGTACGTCATGCTGATTTTTATGGATTTTGTTTTACCTTTTCAAAATGGTTTTTAAAGTCTTGTTAGAGTTGTCACATGAAAACAGGAAAACCCAAGGTGAGATATATCGGCATCCCCGTGAGGCAAACACATGGTCACTATGCCAGTCTCGTTGTTACTGGCTTTGTTCGTTTTTCTCATTTTTATGTTCCGACATCTCATGTGCAATTCACTCCGTGTTAGGCCAGACTATGATGGATGCCTTCATGCCGAAAGGGACCTAAGAATATTGTAGGATCGAAAGTAGGTCTGGAGGGGGTGATTAGACTACTTGACCAAATAAAAATCTAACCATTTCCCAATTTTAAGTGTTTGCAGATTTTAGCAACTAGTACAAGTCAAGCAATCAACCTACACGTGCAATTCTAAGAGTGTAGCAGCAGAAAGTAAAACATTTCATATGAAGGTAAAGGGAAGGGTTTGGAGAAGGCAAACGTAATGTAGACACGGAGATTTTTTGCGTGGTTCCGACAGGTGGTGCTATCGTACATCCACGTTGGTGCAGACTTCAACCCACGAAGGGTAACGGTTGCGCGACTCCATGGAGGGCTCCACCCATGTAGGGTCCACAAAGAAGCAACTTTGTCTATCCCACCATCGCCATCGCCCACTAAGGACTTGCCTCACTCGGATAGATCTTCACGAAGTAGGCCGCCTTGCCCTTACAAACTTCTTGGTTCAACTCCACAATCTTGTCGGAGGCTCCCAAGCGACACCTAACCAATCTAGGAGACACCACTCTCCAAAAGGTAATAGATGGTGTGTTGATGATGAACTCCTTGCTCTTGTGCTTCAAATGATAGTCTCCCCAACACTCAACTCTCTCACACAGGTTTGGCTATGGTGGAAAGATGATTTGAGTGGAAAGCAACTTGGGGAAGGTTAGAGATCAAGATTCTTGTGGTAGGATTGGAATATCTTTGTCTCAACACATGAGTAGGTGGTTCTTTCACAGAAAATGAGTAGTGGAAGTGTAGGCATGTTCTGATGGCTCTCTCGCATATGGAGAAGGGGGGTGGAGGGGTATATATAGCCTCCACACAAAATCCAACCGTTACACACATTTGATCCAACTCGGTCAAATCGAATATAAGAACTCGATGAGACCGATTCAGTTCAAAATGTGAGTGTTAGGAATCCCGATGGGACCGACTAGAACAACTCGGTGGAACCGATGTGCTAGGGCTAGGGCAAAACCTCATCTCGGTGAAGCCGATTGCTTGAACTCGGTGATACCAATTTCAGCAAAGAGCAAACAGAGAGTTGGTCAAGCAAACTTGGTGGGACCAATTGCACATTTCGGTGAGACCGAAATAATTGCAACAGGCAATAGAGAGTTTGCAGGGCCATCTCGTTGAGACCGAGATCCATATCGGTGTAACCGAATTGCCAGGGTTTCTGGTAGTGGCAATGTAAACTGAACTCGGTGGCACCGGATGGATCATTTCGGTGGGGCCGAGTTTGACTTTGAATTTTGGACATATTTGGAAGAGAAAGTGGCTGAGGGTTTTGGAGCAATATCACTAAGCACTTTGAGCAAGTAGACCATTAAGCAACACCTCATCCTCTTTTAATAGTATTGGCTTTCCTATGGACTCAATGTGATCTTGGATCACTAAAATAGAAATGAAGAGTCTTTAGCTTTTTCCAATATGTGTCCTTAGCATTTTGAGGGGTCCACATCTCTAATCCATGCCATGCCAATCATTGAACTTTCTGAAATAATTAACTTGAATGGATATTAGTTCAATGAGCTATATGTTGTTATGAATGACCAAAACCACCCAGGGATTAGTTACGCTTTCAATCTCCCCCTTTTTGGTAATTGATGACAACATATAGATAAAAGCTTTGACAAATGATAATATGAATGAAATACATCGTCTCTTTGAGAAGTATGTGATAAGCAAGAGCTCCCCCTAAATTCATGCATTATTTAAAATTTGCGTTTGAATGCAAATGCACAATCGATTAGGATCATGAGTCACTCTTCCATGTCACATACATCTTGTTGGAGCGCTCAAAATGATAAGAGTTAAATAACATGCACTCATCACCAAGGGTACAAGTGATTGATCATACACAAATTCATGGATATAAGCAAGCAACCACACATTAAGCATAGTATGATCAAACACATGATCGCATAAGTATCTCACGAGCATAACACAAATAGTAGCATAGGAATCAAACAACCAAACAATCAAAGTAGCAAGAGAAGCAAATAAAACCAATTAGGAGAAAGACACTCTCTCTCTCTCTCTCAGCCTAAGATCTATACACTGTCTCCCCCTTTGGCAACAAGTTACCAAAAAGTTTGAAAACGTATAGTGCTATACAACACTCTAGGCACAATCTCCGAGAGCTCCTGAAGGGGTATTATGGCTTGTCGCTCGGTGTGCATAGATGGCGTGGAGAGTAGGGCATCTGCAAAAGGTTCAGCAGAAGTCTGTGGAGCTGGAGGGGCTGACACTTGAGGTACAACTGCGGCAGTTGCTGCAGGTGCTGAAGTAGTAGTCCTGGAGTCTCTGACAACTGGCACTGCTGATGGCCTTTCTGCTCTTGGCACTCTCTGGAAAGTATCTGTAGTTGGTTTATCCTCCTTGTCCTCAGCATCCTCTTGGAGCTTCTCCACAATGGTTTGTATCTCAATGACCTTCACATCTAGGTCATGAAATTTTGTCTCAATGATCCTCTCAAGACTTTCCTGATTTTGAATAAGGGTGGCCAAGCTCTTCTCAATTCTCACTGTAGCCTCAAGCAGATAACCGAGTTGATATCGCTTGGTCTTGAGTAGCACCGTGGAGGCATCTGGTGCATTTGCTGCCTTTGTTGCTTTTGCAGCCTTTGCTTTCTCTCTCTTCTACTAGGCTTCAGCACAAGTAGGATGGGAAGCATCCATGACAACCTCATTGTCCTCAAAGTCTGGCCTCAGGGGAAGATGATCTCTATCAAGTAGATATGTCTCAGTTCCCATCTTGGAATTGATCATTTGAATGTGAGGGGCATATCCAAAAGATCTCTTCTAATTTGCAGTTGTTCTCTTCACAGTTTCCACAATCATGCTCATCGCCTTGAACTTCTGAGGAACATCAAACAAGTGAAGCAGGTTGATGGAGTGACCATGGATCATTCTATGATCTCCTGACTTGGGCAAAAGAGTGTGCCTCAATATAGTGTTGATGGTGGTCAAACCAGCAAGCAGATAGTATATTAATCCAAACTTGTGAGTCTCCAAGGCTTTATCAGGAATAGGCTTGTGCATGTTAGCCATGGAGTTGTGATCCTTTCTAGGCTTAACATACACATGAATGTCATTCTCCTCTTCCTCTGGGGCATTGATCAGCTTGGCCCATTCTGAGATAGTAGATTGATATCTTGTTCCTTCAGTCGTCTAGACTATCTTTCCATCAGGGTAGAAGTGAGCAGTGGAATAGAATTGCATGATCATCTCATCATTCCACTTAGTCAACTTCTGACCAACAACTTGTCAACACCATTCATTCTGAAACTCTCATGCACACTTGGGAAATAATCTTCATTGTCATCAATGTATTTCCAGTCAACCCATTTCATATCACAAACATTGGGCTTCTTGTCCAATAGGGCAGTCTCATAGAAGTCATGTTGTTCCTTTTGTGTGAAAGCGGTAGTCCATAGCAGTCCTCCTCCTGGTGGCATAGGGATTAGTCTTTCTCCAAAGTCTCGGGCCTGCATCCTTTCTTAGCTTCATATTCTCTGCAACAAGATGATCATCATTATGATCTGGAATCTTGGGCTTGAGCTTTTTGAGCACTTGTGGCTCTTCTTATTCTTGAGCTTCAGGCATCGGGGCCTTGTTCTTTTCAGCAGCAGAAATATTCCGTGTTGATCTCTTAGGTGCAGATGGCTTGGGGCAGACTTGGGCTTAGGTGGAGCAACCCCAGTCCTTATGGCATCTCCCATAAGCTTCTGAGTCTTTATAGGAGGTGCAACAGGCTCTTCCTCCTCCTCATCTTCTTCATCAGAATCTCTCATCATAGAGAGTTTACCAATGACTCTGGCAATAGTCTTTCTGACTCTCTCCTTCCTCTTCTTTCCTCCAGCAACCTATTCCTCTCTTGGTTCAAGAGTAAATTCCATGGTTTCTTGAGTTGAGGCTCTGGCTTTTGACATTGGAGCTCTTTTGGCAGGAGCTTTCTTCTGCATTCCAGGCTTTGTGGCAGTAACATCATACTCTTTCTTGAGTACTTTATTCTTGGAGATCACTTCCTCCTCCATAAAAAAAATCTTCATCCTCAGATTCAGATGTTCGTTTCTTCCTTTCCCTAGTTGTTACCTTAGGCAAATTGTTGAGAGTGCTCCTACTCCCCTCATCATAGCTGCTAGAGGGACTAGTGCCCTCACCGAGGTTGAGCTGCTCTTCAGACCTATTCTAGCTATCACCGCCCTCTGACATTGCTGAAATTGACCCTGTGAATAGTTGGGTGTAGATAGAGTAGATGAGCATCACAAAGTGCAGCTTATTTTGCAAAATATTGAGACACAAACTTAATTTTAGTTTTCTGCAGAAAGCATTTTGAAGCTACCGATTTGACAAAATCGGTGACACCGAAGCACTAACAGAGTCTAAACAGACAGTTTCGGTCAGACCGAAATGCAGTTTGGTGTCTCTGAGATGCTAGGGTTTCACAGATAAAGTGATTTCGGTCTCACCGATTAGTACACTTCGGTCAGACCGAGTTGCACTTGTGCAATGGCTTGGGCCAATCGGTGTGACCAATATCCTCTGATCGGTCGGTCCGAGATGGGTTTGGCGGACCTAACCCTAAGTTTTTGCATCAAATCTATTCTAAGGAGTTCGTTTGGTGGATAGATCAATCTCATACGTGGGAAGAACATAGGCATTATACTTTGCACAAGAATCAGAGTAATTGAAAGCACAAAGGGTCAAATCCGTACCCTAACTTGGCGATGGACTTTCTACGACGACAACAGCGGTGAGGATTCCGTTGACGGTGGTGGAGACCAGCGGCAGAAGGTCACTGGCGACGACGACGACTATCCGGAGACCAGGGGCGGCAGTGCTGGGGCGTGGGCTCGTGCGGTTGAAGTGATTTTCAACCGTACGGGTACGCAAAGTATAAATACCCAGGTGTTGTCGGTGTGACCGAGTAGAACTACTCGGTGGCACTGAGATGCAAAACTGCTAGTAGTTGCTGCAACTCGGTGTGACCGAATGGTTCTAATTGGTTGCACCGAGATAAAACCTAGATCAACTTAATGATTTCGGTGAGACCGAGTAGGAATGAATTGGTCTGACTGAGAGGCATTAAGAGGTTTTGGAAGTTAAGCTCTTGACGGATCGGTGGCTCCGAGTGCTCCTCACCCGGAGGGTCCGAAGGTGACTTGTTCAAACTTTGTGATGTAGCATGAATAGAGTTTGAGACGAGAAAAATCATAGATAGCTAGAGGGAGTACTTAGGCATTCTTGTCCATCCATTTGGCAAAAACAAAAAACCAAACAACCAAGGCAACAAATGGATGTCCTCGAATGAAGAAAATTATGCAACTAACATGCTCACACAATAAGATGGAAAATAAAACAAGTGGCAAAGCATGCACAAACACTCTAGCATCTATCAATCAATTGGCGATGACTAGGTCATCTATATATGAGTATATTGACTTAGGAGTCAAATGAGAACATTTGATCATAGGTCATACTCATCGTTTAAGCACAAGCTGGGTTACCACTTTTACATAAAGCATTGTTGTGTTCACATCATTAGAGTTGCTTTAGCTCAATTCTTAGAGCAAAGCTCCCCCTAGATGTGATATCCCCCCTTAGAGGGATGAACTAACCTTGGGTTTTGTCAATGATGACTTCATGTAGGTGTTGAAGATGTGGATGCTCAATGTTGATGTAGATCATTTGGAGCAATCCATTGGAGTGAGTTGCACTTTCAATACCTACATGGGTTAGTCCCACAAGGAACACACAAGGATATCCATAGACATAGAGTGAAACACACATATGATGATGTCCATGAAAGCATTAGGTTATCTTGTCCCTTGTCTTACCAACAAAAGGGTTTGTGACTCCTTGAACTAGTGCAAGATATGGAAATTTATTGCACTTGCCCTGGCCAAAATGAATCTGAGTGAAGTATGTTGGCAGAGTCACCCTCAAGAACTCTCTAGTTCTTCTTGTTTGGGATCCACATCAACTTGATGGGAATACTTGGAGTTGTAGTCGTACTTGATGAAGTAGAACTTGATGTAGTCTTGGGAACTGATACGTCTCCAACGTATCTATAGTTTTTGATTGTTCCATGCTATTATATAATCTATTTTGGATGTAAATGGGCTTTATTTTACACTTCTATATTATTTTTGGGAGTAACCTACTAACCCAATGCCCAGTGAAAATTGCTGTTTTTTTGCCTATTTTATTGTTTCGCAGAAAAGGAATATCAAATGGAATCCAAACGGAATGAAACATTCAGGAGAGTTATTTTTGGAACAAACGTGATCCAGAGGACTTGGATTGGACGTCATGCAATCAACGAGGAGTCCGCGGGGCAGGGGCGCGGCTACCCCCTGGGTGCGCCCTCCCCCTCGTGGGCCCCTCGTGGCTCAACCGACCTACTTCTTCCTCCTATATATACTGATATACCCTAAAAACATCCAGGAGCACCACGAAACCCTATTTCCACCGCCGCAACCTTCTGTACCCAAGAGATCCCATCTTGGGGCCTTTTCCGGAGCTCCACCGGAGGGGGCATCGATCACGGAGGGCCTTTAAATCAACTCCATGGCCCCTCTGATGATGTGTGAGTAGTTTACTTCAGACCTTCGGGTCCATAGTTATTAGCTAGATGGCTTATTCTCACTCTTTGGATCTCAATACAAAGTTCTCCTCGATCTTCTTGGAGATCTATTCGATGTAACTCTTTTTGCGGTGTGTTTGTCGAGATCCGATGAATTGTGGGTTTATGATCAAGTCTATTTATGAACAATATTTGATTCTTCTCTGAATTTTTTTATGTATGATTGGTTATCTTTGCAAGTCTCTTCGAATTATGAGTTTGGTTTGGCCTACTAGATTGATCTTTCTTGCAATGGGAGAAGTGCTTAGCTTTGGGTTCAATCTTGCGGTGCTCGATCCCAGTGACAGAAAGGAAAACGACACGTATTGTATTGTTGCCATCGAGGATAAAAAAGATGGGGTTTATATCATATTGCTTGAGTTTATCCCTCTACATCATGTCACCTTACCTAATGTGTTACTCTGTTCTTATGAACTTAATACTCTAGATGCATGCTGGATAGCGGTCAATGTGTGGAGTAATAGTAGTAGATGCAGGCAGGAGTCAGTCGACTTGTCACGGACGTGATGCCTATATACATGGTCATGCCTAGATATTCTCATAATTATTCGCTTTTCTATCAATTGCTTGATAGTAATTTGTTCACCCACCATAATACTTATGCTATATTGAGAGAAGCCACTAGTGAAACCTATGTCCCCCGGGTCTATTCTCCATTATATTAATCTTCAGTCAATAAGCTATTTATATTTCCTTCTATTTTGAAATCTGTACTTTTAATCTTTATCATAAAAATACCAAAAATATTATCTTATCATCTCTATCAGATCTCACTCTCGTAAGTGACCGTGAAGGGATTGACAACCCCTTTATCGCGTTGGTTGTGAGGTTCTTATTTGTTTGTGTAGGTACGAGGGACTTGCGTGTGGCCTCCTACTGGATTGATACATTGCTTCTCAAAAACCGAGGGAAATACTTACGCTACTTTGCTGCATCACCCTTTCCTCTTCAAGGGAAAACCAACGCAGTGCTCAAGAGGTAGCAAGAAGGATTTCTGGCGCCATTGCCGGGGAGTCTACGCACAAGTCAAGACATACCAAGTACCCATCACAAACTCTTATCCCTCGCATTACATTATTTTCCATTTGCCTCTCATTTTCCTCTCCCCCACTTCACCCTTGCCGTTTTATTCGCCCTCTTTTTCTGTTCCCCTTCTCTTTTCTAGTTCGTCTCTTTTTGCTTGTTTCTTGTTTGCTTGTGTGTTGGATTGCTTGCTTGTCACGATGGCTCAAGATAATACTAAATTGTGTGATTTTTCCAACACCAACAATAATGATTTTATTAGCACTCCGATTGCTCCTCTTACCGATGCTGAATCTTGTGAAATTAATGTTGCTTTGTTGAATCTTGTCATGAAAGATCCGTTTTTAGGCCTTCCTAGTGAAGATGCCGCTACCCATCTAAACAACTTTGTTGATTTGTGTGATATGCAAAAGAAGAAAGATGTGGATAATCATATTGTTAAACTGAAGTTATTCCCGTTTTCTCTTAGAGATCATGCTAAAACTTGGTGTTCGTCTTTACCTAAAAACAGTATTGATTCATGGAATAAGTGCAAAGATGCTTTTATCTCTAAGTATTTTTCCTCCCGCTAAGATCATCACTCTTAGAAACAATATTATGAATTTTAAGCAACTTGATCATGAACATGTTACACAAGCTTGGGAGAGAATGAAATTAATGATTCGTAATTGCCCTACACATGGTTTGAATCTTTGGATGATTATACAAAAATTTTATGCCGGATTGAATTTTTCTTCTAGAAATCTTTTAGATTCGGCCGCGGGAGGCACTTTTATGGAAATCCCTTTATGAGAAGCTACTAAACTCCTAGATAATATTATGGTTAATTATTCTCAATGGCACACTGAAAGATCTACTAGTAAAAAGGTCCATGCTATAGAAGAAATTAATGTTTTGAGTGGAAAGATGGATGAACTTATGAAATTGTTTGCTAATAAGAGTGTTTCTTATGATCCTAATGATATGCCTTTGTCTACTTTGATTGAGAATAATAATGAATCTATGGATGTGAATTTTGTTGGTAGGAACAATTTTGGTAATAACGCGTATAGAGGTAATTTTAATCATAGGTCGTTTCCTAGTAATTCCTCTAATAATTATGGTAATTCCTACAACAATTCTTATGGAAATTATAATAAGATGCCCTCTGATTTTGAATCGAATATTAAAGAATTTATTAGTTCGCAAAAGAGTTTCAATGCTTTGATTGAAGAAAAATTGTCTAAGATTGATGAGTTGGCTAGGAACGTGGATAGAATTTCTCTTGAAGTTGATTCTCTGAAACTTAGATCTATTCCACCTAAGCATGATATCAATGAGTCTCTCAAAGCTATGAGAATTTTCATTGATGAGTGCAAAGAAAGAACCGCTAGGATGCGTGCTAAAAAGGATTGCTTTGTGAAAGCGTGTTCTTCTAGTTTCCATGATAATAATGATGAAAATTTAAAGTTATTGATGTGCCCCCTATTAAATCTTTGTTTTGCAATATGAATCTTGATAATGATGGGACTGGAGATGAGTCAACTTTAGTTAAAAGGCGTCCCAATGATTCGGAGTTTTTAGAGCTTGATGCAAAAATTGATAAAAGTGGGATTGGAGAGGTCAAAACTTTAAATAGCAATGAACCCACTATCTTGGATTTCAAGGAATTTAGTTATGATAATTGCTCTTTGATAGATTGTATTTCCTTGTTGCAATCCGTTCTAAATTCTCAGCATGCTTATAGTCAAAACAAAGCTTTTACTAAACATATCGTTGATGCTTTAATGCAATCTTATGAAGAAAAGCTTGAATTGGAAGTTTCTATCCCTAGAAAACTTCATGATGAGTGGGAACATACTATTAAAATTAAGGTTAAAGATCATGAATGCTATGCTTTATGTGATTTGGGTGCTAGTGTTTCCACGATTCCTAAAACTTTGTGAGATTTGCTAGGTTTCCGTGAATTTGATGATTGTTCTCTAAACTTGCATCTTGCGGATTACACCATTAAGAAACCTATGAGAAGAATTAATAATGTTATTATTGTTGCAAATAGGAATTATGTGCCCGTAGATTTCATTGTTCTTGATATTGATTGCAATCCTACATGTCCTATTATTCTTGGTAGACCTTTCCTTAGAACGATTGGTGCAATTATTGACATGAAGGAAGGGAATATTAGATTCCAATTTCCGTTAAGGAAGGGTATGGAACACTTTCCTTGAAAGAAAATTAAATTACCTTATGAACCTATTATGAGAGCCACTTATGGATTGCATACCAAAGATGATAATACCTAGATCTATCCTTGCTTTTATGCCTAGCTAGGGGCGTTAAATGATAGCGCTTGTTGGGAGGCAACCCAATTTAATTTTTGTTTATTGATTATTTTTAGTAATAAATAATTCATATAGACTCTGTTTATATGTGTTTTTATGCTTTTAATTAGTGTTTGTGCCAAGTAGAACCTTTTGGAAGACTTGGGGAAAGTCTTTGCGATCTTGCTGTAAAAAACAGAAACTTTAGCGTTCACGAGATTTACTGCCATTTTTTACTGGAGAGTGATATTTAGTTAATTATTTTTCCATATAATTAATAGATAAATTCCTCACGTCCAGAAATTTATTTTAGAATTTTTGGGATTCCATAAGTATTCTAAACCTACAGATTACTACAGACTGTTCTGTTTTTGACAGATTCTGTTTTTCGTGTGTTGTTCGCTTATTTTGATGAATCTATGGCTAGTAATAGAGTTTATGAACCATATAAAAGTTGGAATACAGTATGTTTAACACCAATATAAATAAAGAATTAGTTCATTACAGTATCTTGAAGTGGTGGTTTGTTTTCTTTTACTAACGGAGCTCGCGAGATTTTCTGTTTAAGTTTTGTGTTGTGAAGTTTTCAAGTTTTGGGTAAAGATTTGATGGATTATGGAACAAGGAGAGGCAAGAGCCTAAGATTGGGATGCCCAAGGCACTCCAAGGTAAAATACAAGGACAACCAAAAGCCTAAGCTTGGGGATGCCCCGGAAGGCATCCCCTCTTTCGTCTTCGTCCATCTGTAACTTTACTTGGAGCTATATTTTTATTCACCACATGATATGTGTTTTGCTTGGAGCGTATTGTATGATTTGAGTCTTTGCTTTTTAGTTTACCACAATAATCCTTGCTGTACACACCTTTTGGGAGAGACACACATGAATCAGAATTTATTAGAATACTCTATGTGCTTCACTTATATCTTTTGAGTTAGATAATTTTGCTCTAGTGCTTCGCTTATATATTTTAGAGCACGGTCGTGGTTTTATTTTATAGAAATTATTTATCTCTCATGCTTCACTTATATTATTTTGAGAGTCCTTTAGAACAACATGGTAATTTGCTTTGGTTATAAAATTAGTCCTAATATTATAGGCATCCAAGATGCGTATAATAAAAACTACCGTAAAAAGTGCATTGAATACTATGAGAAGTTTGATACTTGATGATTGTTTTGAGATATGAAGATGGTGATATTAGAGTCATGCTAGTTGAGTAATTGCTAATTTTAGAAATACTTGTGTTGAAGTTTGTAATTCCCGTAACATGCACGTATGGTGAACCGTTATGTGATGAAGTCGGAGCATGCTTTATTTATTGATTGTCTTCCTTATGAGTGGCGGTCGGGGAAGAGCGATGGTCTTTTCCTACCAATCTATCCCCCTAGGAGCATGCGCGTAGTACTTTGTTTCGATAACTAATAGATCTTTGCAATAAGTATGTGAGTTCTTTATGACTAATGTTGAGTCTATGGATTATAAGCACTCTCACCCTTCCACCATTGCTAGCCTTTCTAGTATCGCGCAACTTTCGCCGGTACCATTAATCCACCATATACCTTCCTCAAAACAGCCACCATACCTACCTATTATGGCATTTCCATAGCCATTCCGAGATATATTGCCATGCAACTTTCCACCATTCTGTTATTATGACAAGCTTCATCATTGTCATATTGCTTTGCATGATCATGTAGTTGACATCGTATTTTTGGCAAAGCCACCATTCATAATTCTTTCATACATGACACTCTTGATTCATCGCATATCCCGGTACACCGCTGGAGGCATTCACATAGAGTCATATTTTGTTCTAAGTATCAAGTTGTAAATCTTGAGTTGGAAGTAAATAAAGGTGTGATGATCATCATTAGAGCATTGTCCCATGTGAGGAAAGGGTGATGGAGACTATGATTCCCACACAAGTCAGGATGAGACTTTGGACGAAAAATAATAATAAAAAAAGAGGCCATAAAAAAAGGCCCAACTAAAAAAATGAGAGAAAGAGAGAGAAGGGACAATGTTACTATCCTTTTTCCACACTTGTGCTTCAAAGTAGCACCACGATCTTCATGATAGAGAGTCTCTTATTTTGTCACTTTCATATACTAGTGGGAATTTTTCATTATAGAACTTGGCTTGTATATTCCAATGATGGGCTTCCCCAAATGCCCTAGGTCTTCGTGAGCAAGCGAGTTGGATGCACACCCACTTAGTTTCGTTTGAGATTTCATACACTTATAGCTCTAGTTCATCCGTTGCATGGCAATCCCTACTCACTCACATTGATATATATTGATGGGCATCTCCATAGCCCATTGATACGCCTAGTTGATGTGAGACTATCTTCTCCTTTTTGTCTTCTCCACAACCACCATTCTATTCCACATATAGTGCTATGTCCATGGCTCACGCTCATGTATTGTGTGAAGATTGAAAAAGTTTGAGCACACCAAAAGTACGAAACAATTGCTTGGCTTGTCATCGGGGTTGTGCATGATTAAATACTTTATGTGATGAAGATAGAGCATAAATAGACTATATGATTTTGTAGGGATAACTTTCTTTGGCCAAGTTATTTTGAGAAGACATAATTGCTTAGTTAGTATGCTTGAAGTATTACTATTTTGAGGTCAACATTAAAACTTTGTCTTGAATCTTTTGGATCTGAACATTCATGCCACAATAAAGAAAATTACATTGAAGATTATGCTAGGTAGCATTCCACATCAAAAATTCTGTTTTTATCATTTACCTACTCGAGGACGAGCGAGAATTAAGCTTGGGGATGCTTGATAGGTCTCCAACGTATCTATAATTTTTTATTGTTCCATGCTATTATATTATCTTTTTTGGATGTTAATGGGCTTTATTTTACACTTTTATATTATTTGGGACTAACCTACTAACCCAAGGCCCAGTGCAAATTGTTGTTTTTTGCCTATTTCAGTGTTTCGCAGAAAAGGAATATCAAACGGAATCCAAACGGAATGAAACCTTCGGGAGAGTTATTGTGACGCCCCCGATTTGACCGTACACTAATCATGCACGCAAATGTGTACGATCAAGATCAGGGACTCACGGGAAGATATCACAACACAACTCTAAAACATAATTAAGTCATACAAGCATCATAATACAAGCCAGGGGCCTCGAGGGCTCGAATACAAGTGCTCGATCATAGACGAGTCAGCGGAAGCAACAATATCTGAGTACAGACATAAGTTAAACAAGTTTGCCTTAAGAAGGCCAGCACAAACTGGGATACAGATCGAAAGAGGCGCAGGCCTCCTGCCTGGGATCCTCCTAACTACTCCAGGTCGTCGTCAGCGGGCAGCACGTAGTAGTAGGCACCTCCGGTGTAGTAGGGGTCGTCGTCGACGGTAGCGTCTGGATCCTGGACTCCAGCATCTGGTTGCGACAACCAGAAAGAAGGAAAGGGGGAAAAAGGGGGGAGAAAGCAACCGTGAGTACTCATCCAAAGTACTCGCAAGCAAGGAACTACACTACATATGCATGGGTATATGTGTAAGGAGGCCATATCAGTGGACTGAACTGCAGAATGCCAGAATAAGAGGGGGATAACTAATCCTGTCGAAGACTACGCTTCTGGTCACCTTCGTCTTGCAGCATATAGAAGAGAGTAGATTGTAGTCCTCCAAGTATCATCTCCAAGTAGCATCGCATAGCATAATCCTACCCGGCGATCCTCCCCTCGTCACCCTGTTAGAGAGCGATCACCGGGTTGTATCTGGCCCTTGGAAGGGTGTGTTTTATTAAGTATCCGGTTCTAGTTGTCATAAGGTCAAGGTACAACTCCAAGTCGTCCTGTTACCGAAGATCACGGCTATTCGAATAGATTAAACTTCCCTGCAGGGGTGCACCACATAGCCCAACACGCTCGATCCCATTTGGCCGGACACACTTTCCTGGGTCATGCCCGGCCTCGGAAGATCAACACGTCGCAGCCCCACCTAGGCTCAACAGAGAGGCCAGCACGCCGGTCTAAACCTAAGCGCGCAGGGGTCTGGGACCATCGCCCTGAGCACACCTGCACGTTGCGTACGCGGCCGGTGAGCAGACCTAGCAACCTCCATTACAAAGGAAGTTGCGTTAACGCAGTCCAACCCGGCGCGCGCCGCTCCGTCACTGACGTCTGAAGTGCTTCGGCTGATACCACGACGTCGGGATACCCATAACTACTCCCACGTAGATGGTTAGTGCGTATAGGCTCGTAGCCAGACTCAGATCAAATACCAAGATCTCGTTAAGCATGTTAAGTATCCGCGAACGCCGAACAGGGCCAGGCCCACCTGTCTCCTAGGTGGTCTCAACCTGCCATGCCGCTCCGCCACAAAGTAACAGTCGGGGGCCGTCGGGAACCCAGGCCCACCACTACCTGGATGGAGCCACCTGCCCCTTCAGCCCCCAACTCCGAACAGTATCACAGGTAATGTAACAGTGTAAAGTATATAGTATATGCCCGTGATCACCTCCCGAAGTGATCACAGCCCAGTAGTATAGCATGGCAGACGGACAAGAGTGTAGGGCCACTGATGGAACACTAGCATCCTATACTAAGCATTTAGGATTGCGGGTAAGGTATCAATGACTGTAGCAACAATGACAGGCTATGCATCAGAATAGGATTAACGGAAAGCAGTAACATGCTACACTACTCTAATGCAAGCAGTATAGAGAAGAGTAGGCGATATCTGGTGATCAAAGGGGGGGGCTTGCCTGGTTGCTCTGGCAAGAGAGAGGGGTCGTCAACTCCGTAGTCGAACTGGTCAGCAGCAGCGTCGGTCTCGTAGTCTACCGGAGAGAAGAGGGGGGAAGAAATAATGAATACAGAGCAAACAAAGCATCACAAAATATAACAAGGCAATACGCGGTGTTCGGTGTGCCCTAACGCGGTAGTAGATGATACCGGTGAAGGGGGGGAAAACATCCGGGAAAGTATTCCCGGTGTTTCGTGTTTTCGGGCAGAGGAGCCGGAGGGGGAAAGTTGCGGGTTCGATAGGTTAGGGGGGTGTGGTGGACGAACGGACTGCGTATCCGGAATCGTCTCGTCGTTCTGAGCAACTTTCATGTTGAAAATATTTTAATCCGAGTTACGGATTAAAAGATATGATTTTTAAAAGATTTTAATAATTTTGGAATTTAATTATATATTTAATTAATTCGAAAAAATGTATTTATGACGTCAGCATGATGTCATGCTGACGTCAGCAGTCAACAGGGGTTGACTGAGTCAACCCTGACATGTGGGTCCAGTGGGACCCACCTGTCATTCTCTATTTAGGTTAATTAGGGTTTAGGTTAATCTAATTACAGTTTAATTAAACTTAACTAGTTAATTAATTTAATTAAACCATATTAATTAACTTAATTAATTAATTAATTAATTAATTAATAATTTTATTAAATCATTTTAATTTAATTATTTATATTTATTGTTTTATTTATTTTATTATTTATTTATTTATTTTTTTTCCTTTTTTTTTTAAAAACGTTTCTGGGGCTGGGGCCCGCTAGTCAGTGGCCCAGAGGGCATCGGACCCCACCCGGTAGTGGCCCAGGAGGCCGACCGGGCGCGGGTGCGGGCGCTCGCCCGAACGGGCGTGGGCGCACGGGTGCAAGGGGCTACGGGGCGCCCGTTAGCGGACGAGCCCCTGACCCACCGCAGCAGGGTGCCGGCCACGGAAGACGCCGGCCGCAGCAGCCGGAGCC